>NC_133144.1:1212500-1445354 GCF_048418815.1 Hemitrygon akajei | reverse complement strand
CCTTCCCTCCCCACCTGACCTCACCCATCACCTTCCCTCCCCACCTGACCACCCATCACCTTCCCTCCCACCTGACCTCACCCATCACCTTCCCCTCCCCACCTGACCTCACCCATCACCTTCCCTCCCCACCTGACCTCACCCATCACCTTCCCCTCCCCACCTGACCTCACCTATCACCTTCCCTCCCCACCTGACTTCACCCATCACCTTCCCCTCCCCACCTGACCTCACCCATCACCTTCCCTCCCCACCTGACCACCCATCACCTTCCCCTCCCCACCTGACCTCACCCATCACCTTCCCTCCCCACCTGACCTCACCCATCACCTTCCCTCCCCACCTGACCTCACCCATCACCTTCCCTCCCCACCTGACCACCCATCACCTTCCCCCTCCCCCACCTGACCTCACCCATCACCTTCCCTCCCCACCTGACCACCCATCACCTTCCCCATCCCACCTGACCTCACCCATCACCTTCCCTCCCCACCTGACCTCACCCATCAGCTTCCCCTCCCCACCTGACCTCACCCATCACCTTCCCTCCCCACCTGACCTCACCCATCACCTTCCCCTCCACACCTGACCCACCCATCACCTTCCCTCCCCACCTGACCTCACCTATCACCTTCCCTCCCCACCTGACCTCACCCATCACCTTCCCTCCCCACCTGACCTCACCCATCACCTTCCCCTCCCCACCTGACCTCACCCATCACCTTCCCTCCCCACCTGACCTCACCCATCACCTTCCCCTCCACACCTGACCACCCATCACCTTCCCTCCCCCACCTGACCTCACCTATCACCTTCCCTCCCCACCTGACCTCACCCATCACCTTCCCTCCCCACCTGACCACCCATCACCTTCCCCTCCCCACCTGACCTCACCCATCACCTTCCCTCCCCACCTGACCTCACCCATCACCTTCCCTCCCCACCTGACCACACCCATCACCTTCCCTCCCCACCTGACCTCACCTATCACCTTCCCTCCCCACCTGACCTCACCCATCAACTTCCCTCCCCACCTGACCTCACCCATCACCTTCCCCTCCCCACCTGACCTCACCCATCACCTTCCCTCCCCACCTGACCTCACCCATCACCTTCCCTCCCCACCTGACCTCACCCATCACCTTCCCCTCCCCACCTGACCACCCATCACCTTCCCTCCCCACCTGACCTCACCTATCACCTTCCCCTCCCCACCTGACCTCACCCATCACCTTCCCCTCCCCACCTGACCTCACCCATCACCTTCCCCTCCCCACCCGACCTCACCCATCACCTTCCCCTCCCCACCCGACCTCACCCATCACCTTCCCTCCCCACCTGACCTCACCCATCACCTTCCCCTCCCACCTGACCTCACCCATCACCTTTCCTCCCCACCTGACCTCACCCATCACCTTCCCTCCCCACCTGACCTCACCCATCACCTTCCCCTCCCCACCTGACCTCACCCATCACCTTCCCTCCCCACCCGACCTCACCCATCACCTTCCCTCCCCACCTGACCTCACCCATCACCTTCCCCTCCCCACCTGACCTCACCCATCACCTTCCCTCCCCACCTGACCTCACCCATCACCTTCCCTCCCCACCTGACCTCACCCATCACCTTCCCCTCCCCACCTGACCTCACCCATCACCTTCCCCTCCCCACCTGACCTCACCTATCACCTTCCCTCCCCACCTGACCACCCATCACCTTCCCTCCCCACCTGACCTCACCCATCACCTTCCCTCCCCACCTGACCTCACCCATCACCTTCCCTCCCACCTGACCTCACCCATCACCTTCCCCTCCCCACCTGACCTCACCCATCACCTTCCCCTCCCCACCTGACCTCACCCATCACCTTCCCTCCCCACCTGACCTCACCCATCACCTTCCCCTCCCCACCTGACCTCACCTATCACCTTCCCTCCCCACCCGACCACACCCATCACCTTCCCTCCCCACCCGACCTCACCCATCACCTTCCCCTTCCCACCTGACCTCACCCATCACCTTCCCTCCCCACCTGACCTCACCCATCACCTTCCCCTTCCCACCTGACCTCACCCATCACCTTCCCCTCCCCACCCGACCTCACCCATCACCTTCCCTCCCCACCTGACCTCACCCATCACCTTCCCCTTCCCACCTGACCTCACCCATCACCTTCCCCTCCCCACCTGACCTCACCCATCACCTTCCCTCCCCACCTGACCTCACCTATCACCTTCCCCTCCCCACCTGACCTCACCCATCACCTTCCCCTCCCCACCTGACCTCACCCATCACCTTCCCCTCCCCACCTGACCTCACCCATCACCTTCCCTCCCCACCCGACCTCACCCATCACCTTCCCTCCCCACCTGACCTCACCCATCACCTTCCCCTTCCCACCTGACCTCACCCATCACCTTCCCCTCCCCACCTGACCTCACCTATCACCTTCCCTCCCCACCTGACCTCACCCATCACCTTCCCCTTCCCACCTGACCTCACCCATCACCTTCCCCTCCCCACCTGACCTCACCCATCACCTTCCCTCCCCACCTGACCTCACCCATCACCTTCCCTCCCCACCTGACCTCACCCATCACCTTCCCCTCCCCACCTGACCTCACCCATCACCTTCCCTCCCCACCTGACCTCACCCATCACCTTCCCCTTCCCACCTGACCTCACCCATCACCTTCCCCTCCCCACCTGACCTCACCTATCACCTTCCCTCCCCACCTGACCACCCATCACCTTCCCCTCCCCACCTGACCTCACCTATCACCTTCCCCTCCCCACCTGACCTCACCCATCACCTTCCCTCCCCACCTGACTTCACCCATCACCTTCCCCTCCCCACCTGACCACACCCATCACCTTCCCTCCCCACCTGACTTCACCCATCACCTTCCCTCCCCACCTGACTTCACCCATCACCTTCCCTCCCCACCTGACCACACCCATCACCTTCCCTCCCCACCTGACTTCACCCATCACCTTCCCCTCCCCACCTGACCTCACCCATCACCTTCCCTCCCCACCTGACCTCACCCATCACCTTCCCTCCCCACCTGACCTCACCCATCACCTTCCCCTCCCCACCTGACCTCACCCATCACCTTCCCTCCCCACCTGACCTCACCCATCACCTTCCCCTCCCCACCTGACCTCACCCATCACCTTCCCTCCCCACCTGACCTCACCTATCACCTTCCCCTCCCCACCTGACCTCACCTATCACCTTCCCTCCCCACCTGACCTCACCTATCACCTTCCCCTCCCCACCTGACCTCACCTATCACCTTCCCTCCCCACCTGATCTCACCTATCACCTTCCCTCCCCACCTGACCTCACCCATCACCTTCCCCTCCCCACCTGACCACCCATCACCTTCCCCTCCCCACCTGACCACCCATCACCTTCCCCTCCCCACCTGACCTCACCCATCACCTTCCCTCCCCACCTGACCTCACCCATCACCTTCCCCTCCCCACCTGACCTCACCTATCACCTTCCCTCCCCACCTGACCACCCATCACCTTCCCCATCCCACCTGACCTCACCCATCACCTTCACCTCCCCACCTGACCACCCATCACCTTCCCCTCCCCACCTGACCTCACCCATCACCTTCCCCTCCCCACCTGACCTCACCCATCACCTTCCCCTCCCCACCTGACCTCACCTATCACCTTCCCTCCCCACCTGACCTCACCTATCACCTTCACCTCCCCACCTGACCACCCATCACCTTCCCCTCCCCACCTGACCTCACCCATCACCTTCCCCTCCCCACCTGACCTCACCTATCACCTTCCCTCCCCACCTGACCTCACCCATCACCTTCCCCTCCCCACCTGACCTCACCCATCACCTTCCCTCCCCACCTGACCTCACCCATCACCTTCACTCCCCACCTGACCTCACCCATCACCTTCCCTCCCCACCTGACCTCACCCATCACCTTCCCTCCCCACCTGACCTCACCCATCACCTTCCCCTCCCCACCTGACCTCACCCATCACCTTCCCCTCCCCACCTGACCTCACCCATCACCTTCCCTCCCCCCCTGACCTCACCCATCACCTTCCCCTCCCCACCTGACCTCACCCATCACCTTCCCCTCCCCACCTGACCACCCATCACCTTCCCCCTCCCCACCTGACCTCACCCATCACCTTCCCTCCCCACCTGACCTCACCCATCACCTTCCCCTCCCCACCTGACCTCACCCATCACTTCCCTCCCCACCTGACCTCACCCATCACCTTCACTCCCCACCTGACCTCACCCATCACCTTCCCTCCCCACCTGACCTCACCCATCACCTTCCCTCCCCACCTGACCTCACCCATCACCTTCCCCTCCCCACCTGACCTCACCCATCACCTTCCCCTCCCCACCTGACCTCACCCATCACCTTCCCTCCCCCCCTGACCTCACCCATCACCTTCCCTCCCCACCTGACCTCACCCATCACCTTCCCTCCCCACCTGACCTCACCCATCACCTTCCCTCCCCACCTGACCTCACCTATCACCTTCCCTCCCCACCTGACCTCACCCATCACCTTCCCCTCCCCACCTGACCTCACCCATCACCTTCCCTCCCCACCTGACTTCACCCATCACCTTCCCTCCCCACCTGACCTCACCTATCACCTTCCCTCCCCACCTGACCTCACCCATCACCTTCCCTCCCCACCTGACCTCACCCATCACCTTCCCTCCCCCCCTGACCTCACCCATCACCTTCCCTCCCCACCTGTCCTCACCTATCACCTTCCCTCCCCACCTGACTTCACCTATCACCTTCCCTCCCCACCTGACCACCCATCACCTTCCCTCCCCACCTGACCACCCATCACCTTCCCTCCCCACCTGACCTCACCCATCACCTTCCCCTCCCCACCTGACTTCACCCATCACCTTCCCTCCCCACCTGACCTCACCCATCACCTTCCCCTCCCCACCTGACCTCACCCATCACCTTCCCTCCCCACCTGACCACCTATCACCTTCCCTCCCCACCTGACCACCCATCACCTTCCCCATCCCACCTGACCTCACCCATCACCTTCACCTCCCACCTGACCACCCATCACCTTCCCCTCCCCACCTGACCTCACCTATCACCTTCCCTCCCCACCTGACCTCACCCATCACCTTCCCCTCCCCACCTGACCTCACCCATCACCTTCCCTCCCCACCTGACCTCACCCATCACCTTCCCTCCCCACCTGACCTCACCCATCACCTTCCCTCCCCACCCGACCTCACCCATCACCTTCCCCTCCCCACCTGACCTCACCCATCACCTTCCCCTCCCCACCTGACCTCACCCATCACCTTCCCTCCCCCCCTGACCTCACCCATCACCTTCCCCTCCCCACCTGACCTCACCTATCACCTTCCCTCCCCACCTGACTTCACCTATCACCTTCCCTCCCCACCTGACCACCCATCACCTTCCCTCCCCACCTGACCACCCATCACCTTCCCTCCCCACCTGACCACCCATCACCTTCCCCTCCCCACCTGACCACCCATCACCTTCCCCTCCCCACCTGACCTCACCCATCACCTTCCCTCCCCACCTGACCACCCATCACCTTCCCCTCCCCACCTGACCTCACCCATCACCTTCCCTCCCCACCTGACCTCACCCATCACCTTCCCTCCCCACCTGACCTCACCCATCACCTTCCCTCCCCACCTGACCTCACCCATCACCTTCCCTCCCCACCTGACCTCACCCATCACCTTCCCCTCCCCACCTGACCTCACCCATCACCTTCCCTCCCCACCTGACCTCACCCATCACCTTCCCCTCCCCACCTGACCACACCCATCACCTTCCCTCCCCACCTGACCACCCATCACCTTCCCTCCCCACCTGACCTCACCCATCACCTTCCCCTCCCCACCTGACCTCACCCATCACCTTCCCCTCCCCACCTGACCTCACCCATCACCTTCCCCTCCCCACCTGACCTCACCTATCACCTTCCCCTCCCCACCTGACCTCACCCATCACCTTCCCTCCCCACCTGACTTCACCCATCACCTTCCCTCCCCACCTGACCTCACCCATCACCTTCCCTCCCCACCTGACCTCACCCATCACCTTCCCCTCCCCACCTGACCTCACCCATCACCTTCCCCTCCCCACCTGACCTCACCTATCACCTTCCCTCCCCACCTGACTTCACCCATCACCTTCCCCTCCCCACCTGACCTCACCCATCACCTTCCCTCCCCACCTGACTTCACCCATCACCTTCCCTCCCCACCTGACCTCACCCATCACCTTCCCCTCCCCACCTGACCTCACCCATCACCTTCCCTCCCCCACCTGACCTCACCCATCACCTTCCCCTCCCCACCTGACCTCACCCATCACCTTCCCTCCCCACCTGACCTCACCCAGCACCTTCCCTCCCCACCTGACCTCACCCATCACCTTCCCTCCCCACCTGACCTCACCCATCACCTTCCCTCCCCACCTGACCTCACCCATCACCTTCCCCTCCCCACCTGACCTCACCCATCACCTTCCCTCCCCACCTGACCTCACCCATCACCTTCCCTCCCCACCTGACCTCACCTATCACCTTCCCTCCCCACCTGACCTCACCCATCACCTTCCCCTCCCCACCTGACCTCACCCATCACCTTCCCTCCCCACCTGACCTCACCCATCACCTTCCCCCCCCACCTGACCTCACCCATCACCTTCCCCTCCCCACCTGACCTCACCCATCACCTTCCCCTCCCCACCTGACCACCCCATCACCTTCCCTCCCCCCACCTGACCTCACCCATCACCTTCCCTCCCCACCTGACCTCACCTATCACCTTCCCCTCCCCACCTGACCTCACCCATCACCTTCCCTCCCCACCTGACCACCCATCACCTTCCCCTCCCCACCTGACCTCACCCATCACCTTCCCTCCCCACCTGACCTCACCCATCACCTTCCCTCCCCACCTGACCTCACCCATCACCTTCCTCCCCACCTGACCTCACCCATCACCTTCCCCTCCCCACCTGACCTCACCCATCACCTTCCCCCCCCACCTGACCTCACCCATCACCTTCCCCTCCCCACCTGACCTCACCCATCACCTTCCCTCCCCACCTGACCTCACCCATCACCTTCCCCTCCCCACCTGACCTCACCCATCACCTTCCCCTCCCCACCTGACCTCACCCATCACCTTCCCTCCCCACCTGACCTCACCCATCACCTTCCCTCCCCACCCGACCTCACCCATCACCTTCCCCTCCCCACCTGACCTCACCCCATCACCTTCCCTCCCCACCTGACCTCACCCATCACCTTCCCTCACCACCACCGACCTCACCCATCACCTTCCCCTCCCCACCTGACCTCACCCATCCCCTTCCCTCCCCACCTGACCTCACCCATCACCTTCCCCTCCCCACCTGACCTCACCCATCACCTTCCCCTCCCCACCTGACCTCACCCATCACCTTCCCTCCCCACCTGACCTCACCCATCACCTTCCCTCCCCACCCGACCTCACCCATCACCTTCCCTCCCCACCCCGACCTCACCCATCACCTTCCCTCCCCACCTGA
Organism: Hemitrygon akajei; assembly: GCF_048418815.1. Taxonomy (NCBI): domain Eukaryota; kingdom Metazoa; phylum Chordata; class Chondrichthyes; order Myliobatiformes; family Dasyatidae; genus Hemitrygon; species Hemitrygon akajei. The sequence continues at coordinate 1,437,750 of NC_133144.1, read as the reverse complement.
CCTCACCCATCACCTTCCCTCCCCACCCGACCTCACCCATCACCTTCCCCTCCCCACCTGACCTCACCCATCACCTTCCCTCCCCACCTGACCTCACCCATCACCTTCCCTCCCCACCCGACCTCACCCATCACCTTCCCTCCCCACCCGACCTCACCCATCACCTTCCCTCCCCACCTGACTTCACCCATCACCTTCCCTCCCCACCTGACCTCACCCATCACCTTCCCCTCCCCACCTGACCTCACCCATCACCTTCCCTCCCCACCTGACTTCACCCATCACCTTCCCTCCCCACCTGACCTCACCCATCACCTTCCCTCCCCACCTGACCACCCATCACCTTCCCCTCCCCACCTGACCTCACCCATCACCTTCCCTCCCCACCTGACCTCACCCATCACCTTCCCCCTCCCCACCTGACCTCACCCATCACCTTCCCTCCCCACCTGACCTCACCCATCACCTTCCCTCCCCACCTGACTTCACCCATCACCTTCCCTCCCCACCTGACCTCACCCATCACCTTCCCTCCCCACCTGACCTCACCCATCACCTTCCCCTCCCCACCTGACCTCACCCATCACCTTCCCTCCCCACCTGACTTCACCCATCACCTTCCCTCCCCACCTGACCTCACCCATCACCTTCCCTCCCCACCTGACCTCACCCATCACCTTCCCCTCCCCACCTGACCTCACCCATCACCTTCCCTCCCCACCTGACCTCACCTATCACCTTCACTCCCCACCTGACCTCACCTATCACCTTCCCTCCCCACCTGACCTCACCTATCACCTTCCCTCCCCACCTGACCTCACCCATCACCTTCCCTCCCCACCTGACCTCACCTATCACCTTCCCTCCCCACCTGACCTCACCCATCACCTTCCCCTCCCCACCTGACTTCACCCATCACCTTCCCCTCCCCACCTGACTTCACCCATCACCTTCCCTCCCCACCTGACTTCACCCATCACCTTCCCCTCCCCACCTGACCTCACCCATCACCTTCCCCCCCCACCTGACCTCACCCATCACCTTCCCCTCCCCACCTGACCTCACCCATCATCTTCCCCATCCCACCTGACCTCACCCATCACCTTCCCTCCCCACCTGACCTCACCATCACCTTCCCCTCCCCACCTGACCACACCCATCACCTTCCCTCCCCACCTGACCTCACCCATCACCTTCCCCTCCCCACCTGACCTCACCCATCACCTTCCCCTCCCCACCTGACCTCACCCATCACCTTCCCTCCCCACCTGACCTCACCTATCACCTTCACTCCCCACCTGACCTCACCATCACCTTCCCCTCCCCACCTGACCTCACCCATCACCTTCCCCCCCCACCTGACCTCACCCATCACCTTCTCTCCCCACCTGACCTCACCCATCACCTTCCCTCCCCACCTGACCTCACCCATCACCTTCCCTCCCCACCTGACCTCACCTATCACCTTCCCTCCCCACCTGACCTCACCCATCACCTTCCCCCCCCACCTGACCTCACCCATCACCTTCCCCTCCCCACCTGACCTCACCCATCATCTTCCCCTCCCCACCTGACCTCACCCATCACCTTCCCTCCCCACCTGACCTCACCCATCACCTTCCCCTCCCCACCTGACCTCACCCATCACCTTCCCTCCCCACCTGACCTCACCTATCACCTTCCCCTCCCCACCTGACCTCACCCATCACCTTCCCTCCCCACCTGACCTCACCTATCACCTTCCCCTCCCCACCTGACCTCACCCATCACCTTCCCTCCCCACCTGACCTCACCCATCACCTTCCCCTCCCCACCTGACCTCACCCATCACCTTCCCTCCCCACCTGACCTCACCATCACCTTCCCTCCCCACCTGACCTCACCCATCACCTTCCCTCCCCACCTGACCTCACCTATCACCTTCCCTCCCCACCTGACCTCACCTATCACCTTCCCTCCCCACCTGACCTCACCCATCACCTTCCCTCCCCACCTGACCTCACCCATCACCTTCCCCTCCCCACCTGACCTCACCATCACCTTCCCTCCCCACCTGACCTCACCCATCACCTTCCCTCCCCACCTGACCTCACCTATCACCTTCCCTCCCCACCTGACCTCACCTATCACCTTCCCTCCCCACCTGACCTCACCCATCACCTTCCCTCCCCACCTGACCTCACCTATCACCTTCCCTCCCCACCTGACCTCACCTATCACCTTCCCTCCCCACCTGACCTCACCCATCACCTTCCCTCCCCACCTGACCTCACCCATCACCTTCCCCTCCCCACCTGACCTCACCATCACCTTCCCTCCCCACCTGACCTCACCCATCACCTTCCCTCCCCACCTGACCTCACCTATCACCTTCCCTCCCCACCTGACCTCACCTATCACCTTCCCTCCCCACCTGACCTCACCCATCACCTTCCCTCCCCACCTGACCTCACCCATCACCTTCCCCTCCCCACCTGACCTCACCCATCACCTTCCCCTCCCCACCTGACCTCACCATCACCTTCCCTCCCCACCTGACCACCCATCACCTTCCCTCCCCACCTGACCTCACCCATCACCTTCCCTCCCCACCTGACCTCACCCATCACCTTCCCTCCCCACCTGACCTCACCTATCACCTTCCCCTCCCCACCTGACCTCACCCATCACCTTCCCCTCCCCACCTGACCTCACCCATCACCTTCCCTCCCCACCTGACCTCACCCATCACCTTCCCTCCCCACCTGACCTCACCCATCACCTTCCCCTCCCCACCTGACCACACCCATCACCTTCCCTCCCCACCTGACCTCACCCATCACCTTCCCCTCCCCACCTGACCACACCTATCACCTTCCCTCCCCACCTGACCACCCATCACCTTCCCCCTCCCCACCTGACCTCACCCATCACCTTCCCTCCCCACCTGACCTCACCTATCACCTTCCCTCCCCACCTGACCTCACCCATCACCTTCCCTCCCCACCTGACTTCACCCATCACCTTCCCCTCCCCACCTGACCTCACCCATCACCTTCCCCTCCCCACCTGACCTCACCTATCACCTTCCCTCCCCACCTGACCTCACCCATCACCTTCCCTCCCCACCTGACCTCACCCATCACCTTCCCCTCCCCACCTGACCTCACCCATCACCTTCCCTCCCCACCTGACTTCACCCATCACCTTCCCTCCCCACCTGACTTCACCCATCACCTTCCCTCCCCACCTGACCTCACCCATCACCTTCCCTCCCCACCTGACCTCACCCATCACCTTCCCCTCCCCACCCGACCTCACCCATCACCTTCCCTCCCCACCTGACTTCACCCATCACCTTCCCTCCCCACCTGACTTCACCCATCACCTTCCCTCCCCACCTGACCTCACCCATCACCTTCCCTCCCCACCTGACCTCACCCATCACCTTCCCTCCCCACCTGACCTCACCCATCACCTTCCCCTCCCCACCTGACCTCACCCATCACCTTCCCTCCCCACCTGACCTCACCCATCACCTTCCCCTCCCCACCCGACCTCACCCATCACCTTCCCTCCCCACCTGACTTCACCCATCACCTTCCCTCCCCACCTGACTTCACCCATCACCTTCCCTCCCCACCTGACCTCACCCATCACCTTCCCCTCCCCACCTGACCTCACCCATCACCTTCCCTCCCCACCTGACCTCACCCATCACCTTCCCCTCCCCACCTGACCTCACCATCACCTTCCCTCCCCACCCGACCTCACCCATCACCTTCCCCTCCCCACCTGACCTCACCCATCACCTTCCCCTCCCCACCTGACTTCACCCATCACCTTCCCCTCCCCACCTGACCTCACCCATCACCTTCCCCTCCCCACCTGACCTCACCCATCACCTTCCCCTCCCCACCTGACCTCACCCATCACCTTCCCCTCCCCACCTGACCTCACCCATCACCTTCCCTCCCCACCTGACCTCACCCATCACCTTCCCTCCCCACCTGACTTCACCCATCACCTTCCCTCCCCACCTGACCTCACCCATCACCTTCCCCTCCCCACCTGACCTCACCTATCACCTTCCCCTCCCCACCTGACCTCACCTATCACCTTCCCTCCCCCACCTGACCTCACCATCACCTTCCCTCCCCACCTGACCTCACCCATCACCTTCCCTCCCCACCTGACCTCACCCATCACCTTCCCCTCCCACCTGACCTCACCCATCACCTTCCCCTCCCCACCTGACCTCACCCATCACCTTCCCCGCCACCTGACTTCACCCATCACCTTCCCCTCCCCACCTGACCACACCCATCACCTTCCCTCCCCACCTGACCACCCATCACCTTCCCCTCCCCCACCTGACCTCACCTATCACCTTCCCTCCCCACCTGACCACCCATCACCTTCCCTCCCCACCTGACCTCACCTATCACCTTCCTCCCCACCTGACCACCCATCACCTTCCCTCCCCACCTGACCTCACCCATCACCTTCCCTCCCCACCTGACCTCACCATCACCTTCCCTCCCCACCTGACCTCACCCATCACCTTCCCTCCCCACCTGACCTCACCCATCACCTTCCCTCCCCACCTGACCTCACCCATCACCTTCCCCTCCTCACCTGACCTCACCCATCACCTTCCCCTCCCCACCTGACTTCACCCATCACCTTCCCCTCCCCACCTGACCTCACCCATCACCTTCCCCTCCCCACCTGACCTCACCCATCACCTTCCCTCCCCACCTGACCTCACCTATCACCTTCCCTCCCCACCTGACCTCACCCATCACCTTCCCTCCCCACCTGACCTCACCCATCACCTTCCCTCCCCACCTGACCTCACCCATCACCTTCCCTCCCCACCTGACCACCCATCACCTTCCCTCCCCACCTGACCTCACCCATCACCTTCCCCTCCCCACCTGACTTCACCCATCACCTTCCCTCCCCACCTGACCTCACCCATCACCTTCCCTCCCCACCTGACCTCACCCATCACCTTCCCTCCCCACCTGACCTCACCCATCACCTTCCCTCCCCACCTGACCTCACCCATCACCTTCCCCTCCCCACCTGACTTCACCTATCACCTTCCCTCCCCACCTGACTTCACCCATCACCTTCCCCTCCCCACCTGACCTCACCCATCACCTTCCCCATCCCACCTGACCTCACCCATCACCTTCACCTCCCCACCTGACCTCACCCATCACCTTCCCCTCCCCACCTGACTTCACCTATCACCTTCCCCTCCCCACCTGACCTCACCCATCACCTTCCCCTCCCCCCCTGACCTCACCCATCACCTTCCCTCCCCACCTGACCTCACCATCACCTTCCCTCCCCCCCTGACCACCCATCACCTTCCCTCCCCACCTGACCTCACCCATCACCTTCCCTCCCCACCTGACCTCACCCATCACCTTCCCTCCCCACCTGACCTCACCCATCACCTTCCCTCCCCACCTGACCTCACCCATCACCTTCCCTCCCCACCTGACCTCACCCATCACCTTCCCCTCCCCACCTGACCACACCTATCACCTTCCCTCCCCACCTGACCTCACCCATCACCTTCCCCTCCCCACCTGACCTCACCCATCACCTTCCCTCCCCACCTGACCTCACCCATCACCTTCCCCTCCCCACCTGACTTCACCCATCACCTTCCCCTCCCCACCTGACCTCACCCATCACCTTCCCCATCCCACCTGACCTCACCCATCACCTTCACCTCCCCACCTGACCTCACCCATCACCTTCCCCTCCCCACCTGACCTCACCCATCACCTTCCCCTCCCCACCTGACCTCACCCATCACCTTCCCCTCCCCACCTGACCTCACCCATCACCTTCCCTCCCCACCTGACCTCACCCATCACCTTCCCCTCCCCACCTGACCTCACCCATCACCTTCCCCTCCCCACCTGACTTCACCCATCACCTTCCCCTCCCCACCTGACCTCACCCATCACCTTCCCCATCCCACCTGACCTCACCCATCACCTTCACCTCCCCACCTGACCTCACCCATCACCTTCCCCTCCCCACCTGACCTCACCCATCACCTTCCCCTCCCCACCTGACCTCACCCATCACCTTCCCCTCCCCACCTGACCTCACCCATCACCTTCCCTCCCCACCTGACCTCACCCATCACCTTCCCCTCCCCACCTGACCTCACCCATCACCTTCCCTCCCCACCTGACCTCACCCATCACCTTCCCCTCCCCACCTGACCTCACCCATCACCTTCCCCTCTCCACCTGACCTCACCCATCACCTTCCCCTCCCCACCCGACATCACCCATCACCTTCCCTCCCCACCTGACCTCACCCATCACCTTCCCTCCCCACCTGACCTCACCCATCACCTTCCCTCCCCACCTGACCTCACCCATCACCTTCCCCTCCCCACCTGACCTCACCCATCACCTTCCCCTCCCCACCTGACCTCACCCATCACCTTCCCCTCCCCACCTGACCACACCCATCACCTTCCCCTCCCCACCTGACCTCACCCATCACCTTCCCCTCCCCACCTGACCTCACCCATCACCTTCCCTCCCCACCCGACCTCACCCATCACCTTCCCCTCTCCACCTGACCTCACCCATCACCTTCCCCTCCCCACCCGACATCACCCATCACCTTCCCTCCCCACCTGACCTCACCCATCACCTTCCCCTCCCCACCTGACCTCACCCATCACCTTCCCCTCCCCACCTGACCACCCATCACCTTCCCCTCCCCACCTGACCACCCATCACCTTCCCTCCCCACCTGACCTCACCTATCACCTTCCCTCCCCACCTGACCTCACCTATCACCTTCCCCTCCCCACCTGACCTCACCTATCACCTTCCTCCCCACCTGACCTCACCTATCACCTTCCCTCCCCACCTGACCTCACCCATCACCTTCCCCTCCCCACCTGACCACCCATCACCTTCCCCTCCCCACCTGACCACCCATCACCTTCCCCTCCCCACCTGACCTCACCCATCACCTTCCCTCCCCACCTGACCTCACCCATCACCTTCCCCTCCCCACCTGACCTCACCTATCACCTTCCCTCCCCACCTGACCACCCATCACCTTCCCCATCCCACCTGACCTCACCCATCACCTTCACCTCCCCACCTGACCACCCATCACCTTCCCCTCCCCACCTGACCTCACCCATCACCTTCCCTCCCCACCTGACCTCACCCATCACCTTCCCTCCCCACCTGACCTCACCCATCACCTTCCCTCCCCACCTGACCTCACCCATCACCTTCCCCTCCCCACCTGACCTCACCCATCACCTTCCCCTCCCCACCTGACCTCACCCATCACCTTCCCTCCCCCCCTGACCTCACCCATCACCTTCCCTCCCCACCTGACCTCACCCATCACCTTCCCTCCCCACCTGACCTCACCCATCACCTTCCCTCCCCACCTGACCTCACCTATCACCTTCCCTCCCCACCTGACCTCACCCATCACCTTCCCCTCCCCACCTGACCTCACCCATCACCTTCCCTCCCCACCTGACTTCACCCATCACCTTCCCTCCCCACCTGACCTCACCTATCACCTTCCCTCCCCACCTGACCTCACCCATCACCTTCCCTCCCCACCTGACCTCACCCATCACCTTCCCTCCCCCCCTGACCTCACCCATCACCTTCCCTCCCCACCTGTCCTCACCTATCACCTTCCCTCCCCACCTGACTTCACCTATCACCTTCCCTCCCCACCTGACCACCCATCACCTTCCCTCCCCACCTGACCTCACCCATCACCTTCCCCTCCCCACCTGACCTCACCCATCACCTTCCCTCCCCACCTGACCTCACCCATCACCTTCCCCTCCCCACCTGACTTCACCCATCACCTTCCCTCCCCACCTGACCTCACCCATCACCTTCCCTCCCCACCTGACCTCACCCATCACCTTCCCCTCCCCACCTGACTTCACCCATCACCTTCCCTCCCCACCTGACCTCACCCATCACCTTCCCCTCCCCACCTGACCTCACCCATCACCTTCCCTCCCCACCTGACCTCACCCATCACCTTCCCCTCCCCACCTGACCTCACCCATCACCTTCCCCTCCCCACCTGACTTCACCCATCACCTTCCCCTCCCCACCTGACCTCACCTATCACCTTCCCTCCCCACCTGACCTCACCCATCACCTTCCCCTCCCCACCTGACCTCACCCATCACCTTCCCCTCCCCACCTGACCACCCATCACCTTCCCCATCCCACCTGACCTCACCCATCACCTTCACCTCCCCACCTGACCACCCATCACCTTCCCCTCCCCACCTGACCTCACCTATCACCTTCCCTCCCCACCTGACCTCACCCATCACCTTCCCCTCCCCACCTGACCTCACCCATCACCTTCCCTCCCCACCTGACCTCACCCATCACCTTCCCTCCCCACCCGACCTCACCCATCACCTTCCCCTCCCCACCCGACCTCACCCATCACCTTCCCCTCCCCACCTGACCTCACCCATCACCTTCCCTCCCCCCCTGACCTCACCCATCACCTTCCCCTCCCCACCTGACCTCACCTATCACCTTCCCTCCCCACCTGACTTCACCTATCACCTTCCCTCCCCACCTGACCACCCATCACCTTCCCTCCCCACCTGACCACCCATCACCTTCCCTCCCCACCTGACCACCCATCACCTTCCCTCCCCACCTGACCTCACCCATCACCTTCCCCTCCCCACCTGACCTCACCCATCACCTTCCCTCCCCACCTGACCTCACCCAGCACCTTCCCTCCCCACCTGACCTCACCCATCACCTTCCCTCCCCACCTGACCTCACCCATCACCTTCCCTCCCCACCTGACCTCACCCATCACCTTCCCCTCCCCACCTGACCTCACCCATCACCTTCCCTCCCCACCTGACCTCACCCATCACCTTCCCTCCCCACCTGACCTCACCTATCACCTTCCCTCCCCACCTGACCTCACCCATCACCTTCCCCTCCCCACCTGACCTCACCCATCACCTTCCCTCCCCACCTGACCTCACCCATCACCTTCCCTCCCCACCTGACCACCCATCACCTTCCCTCCCCACCTGACCTCACCCATCACCTTCCCCCCCCACCTGACCTCACCCATCACCTTCCCCTCCCCACCTGACCTCACCCATCACCTTCCCTCCCCACCTGACCACCCATCACCTTCCCTCCCCACCTGACCTCACCCATCACCTTCCCTCCCCACCTGACCACCCATCACCTTCCCTCCCCACCTGACCTCACCCATCACCTTCCCTCCCCACCCGACCTCACCCATCACCTTCCCCTCCCCACCTGACCTCACCCATCACCTTCCCTCCCCACCTGACCTCACCCATCACCTTCCCTCCCCACCCGACCTCACCCATCACCTTCCCCTCCCCACCTGACCTCACCCATCACCTTCCCTCCCCACCTGACCTCACCCATCACCTTCCCTCCCCACCTGACCTCACCCATCACCTTCCCTCCCCACCTGACCACACCCATCACCTTCCCCTCCCCACCTGACCTCACCCATCACCTTCCCCTCCCCACCTGACTTCACCCATCACCTTCCCTCCCCACCTGACCTCACCTATCACCTTCCCTCCCCACCTGACCTCACCCATCACCTTCCCTCCCCACCTGACCTCACCCATCACCTTCCCCTCCCCACCTGACCTCACCCATCACCTTCCCTCCCCACCTGACCTCACCCATCACCTTCCCCTCCCCACCTGACCTCACCCATCACCTTCCCTCCCCACCTGACTTCACCCATCACCTTCCCCTCCCCACCTGACCTCACCCATCACCTTCCCTCCCCACCTGACCTCACCCATCACCTTCCCCTCCCCACCTGACCTCACCCATCACCTTCCCTCCCCACCCGACCTCACCCATCACCTTCCCTCCCCACCTGACCTCACCCATCACCTTCCCCTCCCCACCTGACCTCACCCATCACCTTCCCTCCCCACCTGACCTCACCCATCACCTTCCCCTCCCCACCTGACCTCACCCATCACCTTCCCTCCCCACCTGACCTCACCCATCACCTTCCCTCCCCACCTGACCTCACCCATCACCTTCCCCTCCCCACCTGACCTCACCCATCACCTTCCCCTCCCCACCTGACCTCACCCATCACCTTCCCTCCCCACCTGACCTCACCCATCACCTTCCCCTCCCCACCTGACCTCACCCATCACCTTCCCTCCCCACCTGACCTCACCCATCACCTTCCCTCCCCACCTGACCTCACCCATCACCTTCCCCTCCCCACCTGACCTCACCCATCACCTTCCCCTCCCCACCTGACCTCACCCATCACCTTCCCTCCCCACCTGACCTCACCCATCACCTTCCCTCCCCACCTGACCTCACCCATCACCTTCCCTCCCCACCTGACCACACCCATCACCTTCCCCTCCCCACCTGACCTCACCCATCACCTTCCCCTCCCCACCTGACTTCACCCATCACCTTCCCTCCCCACCTGACCTCACCTATCACCTTCCCTCCCCACCTGACCTCACCCATCACCTTCCCTCCCCACCTGACCACACCCATCACCTTCCCCTCCCCACCTGACCTCACCCATCACCTTCCCCTCCCCACCTGACCTCACCCATCACCTTCCCTCCCCACCTGACCTCACCCATCACCTTCCCCTCCCCACCTGACCTCACCCATCACCTTCCCTCCCCACCTGACCTCACCCATCACCTTCCCCTCCCCACCTGACCTCACCCATCACCTTCCCTCCCCACCTGACTTCACCCATCACCTTCCCCTCCCCACCTGACCTCACCCATCACCTTCCCTCCCCACCTGACCTCACCCATCACCTTCCCCTCCCCACCTGACTTCACCCATCACCTTCCCTCCCCACCCGACCTCACCCATCACCTTCCCTCCCCACCCGACCTCACCCATCACCTTCCCCTCCCCACCTGACCTCACCCATCACCTTCCCCTCCCCACCTGACCTCACCCATCACCTTCCCTCCCCACCTGACCTCACCCATCACCTTCCCTCCCCACCTGACCACCCATCACCTTCCCCTCCCCACCTGACCTCACCCATCACCTTCCCTCCCCACCTGACCTCACCCATCACCTTCCCCTCCCCACCTGACCTCACCCATCACCTTCCCTCCCCACCTGACCTCACCCATCACCTTCCCTCCCCACCTGACTTCACCCATCACCTTCCCTCCCCACCTGACCTCACCCATCACCTTCCCTCCCCACCTGACCTCACCCATCACCTTCCCCTCCCCACCTGACCTCACCCATCACCTTCCCTCCCCACCTGACTTCACCCATCACCTTCCCTCCCCACCTGACCTCACCCATCACCTTCCCTCCCCACCTGACCTCACCCATCACCTTCCCCTCCCCACCTGACCTCACCCATCACCTTCCCTCCCCACCTGACCTCACCTATCACCTTCACTCCCCACCTGACCTCACCTATCACCTTCCCTCCCCACCTGACCTCACCCATCACCTTCCCTCCCCACCTGACCTCACCTATCACCTTCCCTCCCCACCTGACCTCACCCATCACCTTCCCCCCCCACCTGACCTCACCCATCACCTTCCCCTCCCCACCTGACCTCACCCATCATCTTCCCCATCCCACCTGACCTCACCCATCACCTTCCCTCCCCACCTGACCTCACCCATCACCTTCCCTCCCCACCTGACCTCACCCATCACCTTCCCTCCCCACCTGACCTCACCCATCACCTTCCCCTCCCCACCTGACCTCACCCATCACCTTCCCCTCCCCACCTGACCACCCATCACCTTCCCTCCCCACCTGACTTCACCTATCACCTTCCCTCCCCACCTGACCTCACCTATCACCTTCCCTCCCCACCTGACCTCACCCATCACCTTCCCCTCCCCACCTGACCTCACCCATCACCTTCCCTCCCCACCTGACCTCACCCATCACCTTCCCCTCCCCACCTGACCTCACCCATCACCTTCCCTCCCCACCTGACCTCACCCATCACCTTCCCCTCCCCACCTGACCTCACCCATCACCTTCCCTCCCCACCTGACCTCACCCATCACCTTCCCCTCCCCACCTGACCTCACCCATCACCTTCCCCTCCCCACCTGACCTCACCCATCACCTTCCCTCCCCACCTGACCTCACCTATCACCTTCACTCCCCACCTGACCTCACCATCACCTTCCCCTCCCCACCTGACCTCACCCATCACCTTCCCCCCCCACCTGACCACCCATCACCTTCCCCTCCCCACCTGACCTCACCCATCACCTTCCCTCCCCACCTGACCTCACCCATCACCTTCCCTCCCCCACCTGACCTCACCTATCACCTTCCCTCCCCACCTGACCTCACCCATCACCTTCCCCTCCCCACCTGACCTCACCCATCACCTTCCCTCCCCACCTGACCTCACCCATCACCTTCCCCTCCCCACCTGACCTCACCCATCACCTTCCCTCCCCACCTGACCTCACCCATCACCTTCCCTCCCCACCTGACCTCACCCATCACCTTCCCCTCCCCACCTGACCTCACCCATCACCTTCCCTCCCCACCTGACCTCACCCATCACCTTCCCTCCCCACCTGACCTCACCTATCACCTTCCCCTCCCCACCTGACCTCATCCATCACCTTCCCCTCCCCACCTGACCTCACCCATCACCTTCCCTCCCCACCTGACTTCACCCATCACCTTCCCTCCCCACCTGACCTCACCTATCACCTTCACTCCCCACCTGACCTCACCATCACCTTCCCCTCCCCACCTGACCTCACCCATCACCTTCCCCCCCCACCTGACCACCCATCACCTTCCCCTCCCCACCTGACCTCACCCATCACCTTCCCTCCCCACCTGACCTCACCCATCACCTTCCCTCCCCCACCTGACCTCACCTATCACCTTCCCTCCCCACCTGACCTCACCCATCACCTTCCCCTCCCCACCTGACCTCACCCATCACCTTCCCTCCCCACCTGACCTCACCCATCACCTTCCCCTCCCCACCTGACCTCACCCATCACCTTCCCTCCCCACCTGACCTCACCCATCACCTTCCCTCCCCACCTGACCTCACCCATCACCTTCCCCTCCCCACCTGACCTCACCCATCACCTTCCCTCCCCACCTGACCTCACCCATCACCTTCCCTCCCCACCTGACCTCACCTATCACCTTCCCCTCCCCACCTGACCTCATCCATCACCTTCCCCTCCCCACCTGACCTCACCCATCACCTTCCCTCCCCACCTGACCTCACCCATCACCTTCCCTCCCCACCTGACCTCACCTATCACCTTCCCCTCCCCACCTGACCTCATCCATCACCTTCCCTCCCCACCTGACCTCACCCATCACCTTCCCTCCCCACCTGACCTCACCCATCACCTTCCCTCCCCACCTGACCTCACCCATCACCTTCCCCTCCCCACCTGACCTCACCCATCACCTTCCCTCCCCACCTGACCTCACCCATCACCTTCCCCTCCCCACCTGACCTCACCCATCACCTTCCCTCCCCACCTGACCTCACCCATCACCTTCCCTCCCCACCTGACCTCACCCATCACCTTCCCCTCCCCACCTGACCTCACCCATCACCTTCCCCTCCCCACCTGACCTCACCCATCACCTTCCCCTCCCCACCTGACCTCACCCATCACCTTCCCCTCCCCACCTGACTTCACCATCACCTTCACTCCCCACCTGACCTCACCCATCACCTTCCCTCCCCACCTGACCTCACCCATCACCTTCCCTCCCCACCTGACCTCACCCATCACCTTCCCCTCCCCACCTGACCTCACCCATCACCTTCCCTCCCCACCCGACCTCACCCATCACCTTCCCTCCCCACCTAACCACCCATCACCTTCCCCTCCCCACCTGACCTCACCCATCACCTTCCCTCCCCACCTGACCTCACCCATCACCTTCCCTCCCCACCTGACCTCACCCATCACCTTCCCCTCCCCACCTGACCTCACCCATCACCTTCCCTCCCCACCTGACCTCACCCATCACCTTCCCCTCCCCACCTGACCTCACCTATCACCTTCCCTCCCCACCTGACCTCACCCATCACCTTCCCTCCCCACCTGACCTCACCCATCACCTTCCCCTCCCCACCTGACCTCACCCATCACCTTCCCCTCCCCACCTGACCTCACCCATCACCTTCCCCTCCCCACCTGACCTCACCCATCACCTTCCCCTCCCCACCTGACCTCACCTATCACCTTCCCTCCCCACCTGACCTCACCCATCACCTTCCCCTCCCCACCTGACCTCACCCATCACCTTCCCTCCCCACCTGACCTCACCCATCACCTTCCCTCCCCACCTGACCTCACCCATCACCTTCCCCTCCCCACCTGACCTCACCCATCACCTTCCCTCCCCACCTGACCTCACCCATCACCTTCCCCTCCCCACCTGACCTCACCCATCACCTTCCCCTCCCCACCTGACCTCACCCATCACCTTCCCCTCCCCACCTGACCTCACCCATCACCTTCCCCTCCCCACCTGACCTCACCCATCACCTTCCCTCCCCACCTGACCTCACCCATCACCTTCCCCTCCCCACCTGACCTCACCCATCACCTTCCCTCCCCACCTGACCTCACCCATCACCTTCCCCTCCCCACCTGACCTCACCCATCACCTTCCCTCCCCACCTGACCTCACCCATCACCTTCCCTCCCCACCTGACCTCACCCATCACCTTCCCCCCCCACCTGACCTCACCCATCACCTTCCCCTCCCCACCTGACCTCATCCATCACCTTCCCTCCCCACCTGACCTCACCCATCACCTTCCCCTCCCCACCTGACTTCACCCATCACCTTCCCTCCCCACCTGACCTCACCCATCACCTTCCCTCCCCACCTGACCTCACCCATCACCTTCCCCTCCCCACCTGACCTCACCCATCACCTTCCCCTCCCCACCTGACTTCACCCATCACCTTCCCCTCCCCACCTGACTTCACCCATCACCTTCCCCTCCCCACCTGACCTCACCCATCACCTTCCCCTCCCCACCTGACCTCACCCATCACCTTCCCCTCCCCACCTGACCTCACCCATCACATTCCCCTCCCCACCTGACCTCACCCATCACCTTCCCCTCCCCACCTGACCTCACCCATCACCTTCCCTCCCCACCTGACCTCACCCATCACCTTCCCCTCCCCACCTGACCTCACCCATCACCTTCCCTCCCCACCTGACCTCACCCATCACCTTCCCCTCCCCACCTGACCTCACCCATCACCTTCCCCTCCCCACCTGACCTCACCTATCACCTTCCCTCCCCACCTGACCTCACCCATCACCTTCCCTCCCCACCTGACCTCACCCATCACCTTCCCTCCCCACCTGACCTCACCTATCACCTTCCCCTCCCCATCATTTTATTTTTTTGGCATTTTC
Source organism: Hemitrygon akajei (assembly GCF_048418815.1). Classification (NCBI taxonomy): domain Eukaryota; kingdom Metazoa; phylum Chordata; class Chondrichthyes; order Myliobatiformes; family Dasyatidae; genus Hemitrygon; species Hemitrygon akajei. The sequence goes on along the minus strand of NC_133144.1, from coordinate 1,422,255 downwards.
CTCCTTTGCTGTCCTGAAGTGTCTTAGCTCAAAATATTGACTGTTTAGTCATATCCATGGATGCTGCCCGACCCCAAAGCTTCTCCAGCATTTTGTGGGGTTGCTTTACACAGATAGGAGCCAGGAACAGGCCAAGAATGTCATGAAGGATCCCACCCACCCTGCTAATGGACTGTCTGTCCCACATCATCCACACCAGGACCACCAGACTCAACACCTCCACCCACCCTGCTCATGGACTGTCTGTCCCATTTCCATCAGGGAAGAAGCTACGTAGCATCCACACCAGGACCACCAGACTCAAAAACAGTCACTTACCCCAAGCAATAAGGCTGATCAACACCTCCACCCATTAATCCATCCCTCCACACTCCCAACTACCAATATTTTATCATTTCCTGTCAGAGTCATCTTATGTACAGACACTACTGTGTCTAGCGTCACTTTATAGACATACAATCAATCGATTTATATAAACTATCTTACACATTTATATTTATTGTGTTCTTGATCTTATTGGGTTTTTTTTGCTTTATCAGATCTGGGGTAACAATTATTTTGTTTTCCTTTACATTTGTATACAGGAAATTATATTAAACAATTTTGATATTTTGAACTGGTGGAGATGGTTAAATAGCTGGCAGGTAAAGAATGGGGTGATAGTGAGGAATGGAGGAGCTGAGGCCAGCATTGATCAGCCATTACAATACAATACTCCTGCCTCCGTGTTCTTGTGTTCAAAGCAAAGGGCATCAGACAGGTAAAATCCTCATCTGTGCAAATTGCTAGTGTGTGATAATAATGGCTTATTTACACTTCTTCATCAGTAAAAACATTCAGACTAATCTTCATGAAATTAAATACAATTGTATTTCCATTAAGAATGAAATATTAATCATTAATTTGCATATATCTCGTCTAAATGTTAATGTGCCTGATTAAAGTGTGGGCTGATCCTGGTGTACTGAACGTTGAGCATGGTGTACTGTGAGGCCAAAGAGCATTTTGGACTGAGAGACATGGTGAACAGCTCAACCCCTGAACAGAATGGGACCCTGTATACCGCCAACACGGTGGCAGAGGCCAGTACCGAATGCATTCAGAGTGAATGGGGAGGAATCATGTACAATGCGATCTGGTACCGGAGGTGAATGGGGAGGGATTGTGTACAATGGGATCTGGTACCGGAGGTGAATGGGGAGGGATTATGTGCAATGGGATCTGGTACCGGAGGTGAATGGGGAGGGATTGTGTACAATGGAATCTGGTACCGGAGGTGAATGGGGAGGGATTGTGTGCAATGGGATCTGGTACCGGAGGTGAATGGGGAGGGATTGTGTACAATGCGATCTGGTACCGGAGGTGAATGGGGAGGGATTGTGTGCAATGGGATCTGGTACCGGAGGTGAATGGGGAGGGATTGTGGACAATGGGATCTGGTACCGGAGGTGAATGGGGAGGGATTGTGTACAATGGGATCTGGTACCAGAATGAATGGGGAGGGATTGTGGACAATGGGATCTGGTACTGGAATGAATGGGGAGGGATTGTGGACAATGGGATCTGGTACTGGAATGAATGGGAAGGGATTGTGTGCAATGGGATCTGGTACCGGAGGTGAATGGGGAGGGATTGTGTACAATGGGATCTGGTACCGGAGGTGAATGGGGAGGGATTGTGTGCAATGGGATCTGGTACCGGAGGTGAATGTGGAGGGATTGTGGACAATGGGATCCGGTACCGGAGGTGAATGGGGAGGGATTGTGTACAATGCGATCTGGTACCGGAGGTGAATGGGGAGGGATTGTGTACAATGCGATCTGGTACCGGAGGTGAATGGGGAGGGATTGTGTACAATGGGATCTGGTACCGGAGGTGAATGGGGAGGGATTGTGTACAATGCGATCTGGTACCGGAGGTGAATGGGGAGGGATTGTGTACAATGGGATCTGGTACCGGAGGTGAATGGGGAGGGATTGTGTACAATGCGATCTGGTACCGGAGGTGAATGGGGAGGGATTGTGTACAATGGGATCTGGTACCGGAGGTGAATGGGGAGGGATTGTGTACAATGCGATCTGGTACCGGAGGTGAATGGGGAGGGATTGTGGACAATGGGATCTGGTACCGGAGGTCAATGGGGAGGAATCATGTACAATGCGATCTGGTACCGGAGGTGAATGGGGAGGGATTGTGTACAATGGGATCTGGTACCGGAGGTGAATGGGGAGGGATTGTGGACAATGGGATCTGGTACCGGAGGTGAATGGGGAGGGATTGTGGACAATGGGATCTGGTACCGGAGGTGAATGGGGAGGGATTGTGGACAATGGGATCTGGTACCGGAGGTGAATGGGAGGAATCATGTACAATGTGATCTGGTACCGGAGGTGAATGGGGAGGAATCATGTACAATGGGATCTGGTACCGGAGGTGAATGGGGAGGGATTGTGTACAATGGGATCTAGTACCAGAGGTGAATGGGAGGGATTTTGGACAATGGGATACAATACCGGAGGTGAATGGGGAAGGACTGTGGACAATGGAATCCGGTACCGGAGGTGAATGGGGAGGAATCATGTACAATGGGATCTGGTACCGGAGGTGAATGGGGAGGGATTGTGTGCAATGGGATCTGGTACCGGAGGTGAATGGGGAGGGATTGTGTACAATTGAATCTGGTACCGGAAGTGAATGGGGAGGGATTGTGTACAATGGGATCCGGTACCGGAGGTGAATGGGGAGGGATTGTGTGCAATGGGATCTGGTACCGGAGGTGAATGGGGAGGGATTGTGGACAATGGGATCTGGTACCGGAATGAATGGGGAGGGATTGTGGACAATGGGATCTGGTACCGGAGGTGAATGGGGAGGGATTGTGTACAATGGGATCTGGTACCGGAATGAATGGGGAGGGATTGTGGACAATGGGATCTGGTACTGGAATGAATGGGAAGGGATTGTGTGCAATGGGATCTGGTACCGGAGGTGAATGGGGAGGGATTGTGTACAATGGGATCTGGTACCGGAATGAATGGGGAGGGATTGTGTGCAATGGGATCTGGTACCGGAGGTGAATGGGGAGGGATTGTGGACAATGGGATCTGGTACCGGAATGAATGGGGAGGGATTGTGGACAATGGGATCTGGTACCGGAGGTGAATGGGGAGGGATTGTGTACAATGGGATCTGGTACCGGAATGAATGGGGAGGGATTGTGGACAATGGGATCTGGTACTGGAATGAATGGGAAGGGATTGTGTGCAATGGGATCTGGTACCGGAGGTGAATGGGGAGGGATTGTGGACAATGGGATCTGGTACTGGAATGAATGGGGAGGGATTGTGTACAATGGGATATGGTACCGGAATGAATGGGGAGGGATTGTGTACAATGGAATCCAGTACTGGAATGAATGGGGAGGAATTGTGGACAATATGATCCAGTCCCGGAGGTGAATGGGGAGGGATTGTGTAAAATGGGATCTGGTACCGGAGGTGAATGGGGAGGGATTGTGTACAATGGGATCTGGTACCGGAGGTGAATGGGGAGGGATTGTGGACAATGGGATCTGGTACTGGAATGAATGGGAAAGGATTGTGTACAATGCAATCCAGTACTGGAATGAATGGGGAGGGATTGTGGACAATATGATCCAGTCCCGGAGGTGAATGGGGAGGGATTGTGTACAATGGGATCTGGTACTGGAACTGAATAGCAAAAGATTTTGTACAATGGGATCTGATACTGGAACTGGATAGGGAGGGAGCATGTCCATTTGGATTTGGTACAGTGGGAGTGAAAGGGAAGATATCATGTCCTCTCGGATCTGGAACAGTGTGTGTGAAGTGGTAGGAATGGTTTCTATTGGGATTTAGTACATTGGGATTGAGTGGATGGTATCATGTCCATTGTGGTTTGGTACAGTGGTGTGAATTGTACGGGCTCATGTCCATTGAAATTTGTTGCAGCAGGAATGAATTGGAAGGGATTGAGTTCATTGCGAATTGATGCAGTGGGGTTGAATGGGAAGGGATTGTGTCGATTGGGATTTGTTGCAGTTTGATTGAATGGGAAGAGAACGTATCCATTGGGATCTGGTACTGGGAGTGAATTGGGCAGGATCGTATCCATTGTGATCTGGTACTGGGAGTGAATTGGGCAGCCTCGTATCCACTGGGATTTGGTACAGTGAATGAAGGGGAAGGGGTCGTGTCCATTGGGATATGGTACTGTGAGTGAAGGGGAAGGGGTCGTGTCCATTGGGATATGGTACTGTGAGTGAAGGGGAAGGGTTGTGTCCATTGGGATGTGGTACTGTGAGTGAAGGGGAAGGGTTGTGTCCATTGGGATATGGTACTGTGTGTGAAGGGGAAGGGTTCGTGTCCATTGGGATATGGTACTGTGTGTGAAGTGGAAAGGTCGTGTCCATTGGGATATGGTACTGTGAGTGAAGGGGAAGGGTTGTGTCCATTGTGATATGGTACTGTGTGTGAAGTGGAAGGGTCGTGTCCATTGGGATGTGGTACTGTGAGTGAAGGGGAAGGGTTGTGTCCATTGGGATATGGTACTGTGAGTGAAGGGGAAGGGTCGGGTCCATTGGGATGTGGTACTGTGAGTGAAGGGGAAGGGGTTGCTGTCCATTGGGATATGGTACTGTGTGTGAAGGGGAAGGGGTTCTGTCCATTGGGATATGGTACTGTGTGTGAAGGGGAAGGTTCTTATCCATTGGGATATGGTACTGTGAGTGAAGGGGAAGGGGTTGTGCCCATTGGGATGTGGTACTGTGAGTGAAGGGGAAGGGGTCGTGTCCATTGGGATATGGTACTGTGTGTGAAGGGGAAGGGGTTGTGTCCATTGGGATATGGTACTGTGAGTGAAGGGGAAGGGTCGTGTCCATTGGGATATGTTACTGTGAGTGAAGGGGAAGGGGTTGTGTCCATTGGGATATGGTACTGTGAGTGAAGGGGAAGGGGTTGTGTCCATTGGGATGTGGTACTGTGAGTGAAGGGGAAGGGTCGTGTCCATTGGGATATGGTACTGTGAGTGAAGGGGAAGGGGTCGTGTCCATTGGGATATGGTACTGTGAGTGAAGGGGAAGGGGTTGTGTCCATTGGGATATGGTACTGTGAGTGAAGGGGAAGGGGTCGTGTCCATTGGGATATGGTACTGTGAGTGAAGGGGAAGGGGTCATGTCCATTGGGATATGGTACTGTGAGTGAAGGGGAAGGGGTTGTGTCCATTGGGATATGGTACTGTGAGTGAAGGGGAAGGGTCGTGTCCATTGGGATATGTTACTGTGAGTGAAGGGGAAGGGTCGTGTCCATTGGGATGTGGTACTGTGAGTGAAGGGGAAGGGGTTGTGTCCATTGGGATATGGTACTGTCAGTGAAGGGGAAGGGGTCTTGTCCATTGGGATATGGTACTGTGAGTGAAGGGGAGAGGTCGTGTCCATTGAGATGTGGTACTGTGAGTGAAGGGGAAGGGGTCGTGTCCATTGGGATATGGTACTGTGAGTGAAGGGGAAGGGTTGTGTCCATTGGGATATGGTACTGTGAGTGAAGGGGAAGGGTCGTATCCATTGGGATGTGGTACTGTGAGTGAAGGGGAAGGGTCGTGTCCATTGGGATATGTTACTGTGAGTGAAGGGGAAGGGTCGTGTCCATTGGGATGTGGTACTGTGAGTGAAGGGGAAAGGTCGTGTCCATTGAGATGTGGTACTGTGAGTGAAGGGGAAGGGGTCGTGTCCATTGGGATATGGTACTGTGAGTGAAGGGGAAGGGTCGTGTCCATTGGGATATGTTACTGTGAGTGAAGGGGAAGGGTCGTGTCCATTGGGATATGTTACTGTGAGTGAAGGGGAAGGGGTCGTGTCCATTGGGATATGTTACTGTGAGTGAAGGGGAAGGGTCGTGTCCATTGGGATATGGTACTGTGAGTGAAGGGGAAAGGTCGTGTCCATTGGGATATGGTACTGTGTGTGAAGGGGAAAGGTCGTGTCCATTGGGATATGTTACTGTGGGTGAAGGGGAAGGGTCGTGTCCATTGGGATATGGTACTGTGAGTGAAGGGGAAAGGTCGTGTCCATTGGGATATGTTACTGTGGGTGAAGGGGAAGGGTCGTGTCCATTGGGATGTGGTACTGTGAGTGAAGGGGAAAGGTCGTGTCCATTGGGATATGTTACTGTGAGTGAAGGGGAAGGGTCGTGTCCATTGGGATGTGGTACTGTGAGTGAAGGGGAAAGGTCGTGTCCATTGGGATATGGTACTGTGAGTGAAGGGGAAGGGTCGTGTCCATTGGGATGTGGTACTGTGAGTGAAGGGGAAGGATTGTGTCCATTGGAATATGGTACTGTGAGTGAAGGGGAAGGGTTGTGTCCATTGGGATATGGTACTGTGTGTGAAGGGGAAGGGTCGTGTCCATTGGGATATGGTACTGTGAGTGAAGGGGAAAGGTCGTGTCCATTGGGATATGTTACTGTGGGTGAAGGGGAAGGGTCATGTCCATTGGGATGTGGTACTGTGAGTGAAGGGGAAGGATTGTGTCCATTGGGATGTGGTACTGTGAGTGAAGGGGAAGGGGTTGTGTCCATTGGGATATGGTACTGTGTGTGAAGGGGAAGGGTCGTGTCCATTGGGATATGGTACTGTGAGTGAAGGGGAAGGGTCGTGTCCATTGGGATATGGTACTGTGAGTGTAGGGGAAAGGTCGTGTCCATTGGGATATGGTACTGTGAGTGAAGGGGAAAGGTCGTGTCCATTGGGATATGGTACTGTGTGTGAAGGGGAAGGGGTCGTGTCCATTGGGATATGTTACTGTGAGTGAAGGGGAAGGGTTGTGTCCATTGGGATATGGTACTGTGAGTGAAGGGGAAGGGTCATGTCCATTGGGATATGGTACTGTGAGTGAAGGGGAAGGTTCGTGTCCATTGGGATATGGTACTGTGAGTGAAGGGGAAAGGTCGTGTCCATTGGGATATGGTACTGTGAGTGAAGGGGAAAGGTCGTGTCCATTGGGATATGGTACTGTGAGTGAAGGGGAAAGGTCGTGTCCATTGGGATATGGTACTGTGAGTGAAGGGGAAAGGTCGTGTCCATTGGGATATGGTACTGTGTGTGAAGGGGAAGGGGTCGTGTCCATTGGGATATGTTACTGTGAGTGAAGGGGAAGGGTCGTGTCCATTGGGATATGGTACTGTGAGTGAAGGGGAAGGGTCGTGTCCATTGGGATATGGTACTGTGAGTGAAGGGGAAGGTTCGTGTCCATTGGGATATGGTACTGTGAGTGAAGGGGAAAGGTCGTGTCCATTGGGATATGGTACTGTGAATGAAGGGGAAGGGTCGTGTCCATTGGGATGTGGTACTGTGAGTGAAGTGGAAGGGTCGTGTCCATTGGGATGTGGTACTGTGAGTGAAGGGGAAGGGTCGGGTCCATTGGGATGTGGTACTGTGAGTGAAGGGGAAGGGGTTGCTGTCCATTGGGATATGGTACTGTGTGTGAAGGGGAAGGGGTTCTGTCCATTGGGATATGGTACTGTGTGTGAAGGGGAAGGTTCGTGTCCATTGGGATGTGGTACTGTGAGTGAAGGGGAAGGGGTTGTGTCCATTGGGATATGGTACTGTGTGTGAAGGGGAAGGGTCGTGTCCATTGGGATATGGTACTGTGAGTGAAGGGGAAGGGTCGTGTCCATTGGGATATGGTACTGTGAGTGTAGGGGAAAGGTCGTGTCCATTGGGATATGGTACTGTGAGTGAAGGGGAAAGGTCGTGTCCATTGGGATATGGTACTGTGTGTGAAGGGGAAGGGGTCGTGTCCATTGGGATATGTTACTGTGAGTGAAGGGGAAGGGTTGTGTCCATTGGGATATGGTACTGTGAGTGAAGGGGAAAGGTCGTGTCCATTGGGATATGGTACTGTGAGTGAAGGGGAAAGGTCGTGTCCATTGGGATATGGTACTGTGAGTGAAGGGGAAAGGTCGTGTCCATTGGGATATGGTACTGTGAGTGAAGGGGAAGGGTCGTGTCCATTGGGATATGGTACTGTGTGTGAAGGGGAAGGGGTCGTGTCCATTGGGATATGTTACTGTGAGTGAAGGGGAAGGGTCGTGTCCATTGGGATATGGTACTGTGAGTGAAGGGGAAGGGTCGTGTCCATTGGGATATGGTACTGTGAGTGAAGGGGAAAGGTTGTGTCCATTGGGATATGGTACCGTGAGTGAAGGGGAAGGTTCGTGTCCATTGGGATATGGTACTGTGAGTGAAGGGGAAAGGTCGTGTCCATTGGGATATGGTACTGTGAGTGAAGGGGAAAGGTCGTGTCCATTGGGATATGGTACTGTGAATGAAGGGGAAGGGTCGTGTCCATTGGGATGTGGTACTGTGAGTGAAGTGGAAGGGTCGTGTCCATTGGGATGTGGTACTGTGAGTGAAGGGGAAGGGTCGTGTCCATTGGGATATGGTACTGTGAGTGAAGGGGAAGGGTCGGGTCCATTGGGATGTGGTACTGTGAGTGAAGGGGAAGGGGTTGCTGTCCATTGGGATATGGTACTGTGTGTGAAGGGGAAGGGGTTCTGTCCATTGGGATATGGTACTGTGTGTGAAGGGGAAGGTTCGTGTCCATTGGGATATGGTACTGTGAGTGAAGGGGAAGGGTCGTGTCCATTGGGATATGGTACTGTGAGTGAAGGGGAAAGGTCGTGTCCATTGGGATATGGTACTGTGAGTGAAGGGGAAAGGTCGTGTCCATTGGGATATGGTACTGTGAGTGAAGGGGAAGGGTCGTATCCATTGGGATGTGGTACTGTGAGTGAAGGGGAAGGGTCGTGTCCATTGGGATATGTTACTGTGAGTGAAGGGGAAGGGTCGTGTCCATTGGGATGTGGTACTGTGAGTGAAGGGGAAGGGGTTGTGTCCATTGGGATATGGTACTGTCAGTGAAGGGGAAGGGGTCGTGTCCATTGGGATATGGTACTGTGAGTGAAGGGGAGAGGTCGTGTCCATTGAGATGTGGTACTGTGAGTGAAGGGGAAGGGGTTGTGTCCATTGTGATATGTTACTGTGAGTGAAGGGGAAGGGTCATGTCCATTGGGATATGTTACTGTGAGTGAAGGGGAAGGGTCGTGTCCATTGGGATATGGTACTGTGAGTGAAGGGGAAAGGTCGTGTCCATTGGGATATGGTACTGTGAGTGAAGGGGAAGGGTCGTGTCCATTGGGATATGTTACTGTGGGTGAAGGGGAAGGGTCGTGTCCATTGGGATATGGTACTGTGAGTGAAGGGGAAAGGTCGTGTCCATTGGGATATGGTATTGTGAGTGAAGGGGAAGGGGTTGTGTCCATTGGGATATGGTACTGTGAGTGAAGGGGAAGGGTCGTGTCCATTGGGATATGGTACTGTGAGTGAAGGGGAAGGGTCGTGTCCATTGGGATATGGTACTGTGAGTGAAGGGGAAGGGGTCGTGTCCATTGGGATATGTTACTGTGAGTGAAGGGGAAGGGTCGTGTCCATTGGGATATGGTACTGTGAGTGAAGGGGAAAGGTCGTGTCCATTGGGATATGGTACTGTGAGTGAAGGGGAAAGGTCGTGTCCATTGGGATATGGTACTGTGAGTGAAGGGGAAGGGTCGTGTCCATTGGGATATGTTACTGTGGGTGAAGGGGAAGGGTCGTGTCCATTGGGATACGGTACTGTGAGTGAAGGGGAAAGGTCGTGTCCATTGGGATACGGTACTGTGAGTGAAGGGGAAGGGTCGTGTCCATTGGGATGTGGTACTGTGAGTGAAGGGGAAGGGTCGTGTCCATTGGGATATGGTACTGTGAGTGAAGGGGAAGGGGTCGTGTCCATTGGGATATGGTACTGTCAGTGAAGGGGAAGGGGTCGTGTCCATTGGGATATGGTACTGTGAGTGAAGGGGAAAGGTCGTGTCCATTGAGATGTGGTACTGTGAGTGAAGGGGAAGGGGTCGTGTCCATTGGGATATGGTACTGTGAGTGAAGGGGAAGGGTCGTGTCCATTGGGATATGTTACTGTGAGTGAAGGGGAAGGGTCGTGTCCATTGGGATATGTTACTGTGAGTGAAGGGGAAGGGGTCGTGTCCATTGGGATATGTTACTGTGAGTGAAGGGGAAGGGTCGTGTCCATTGGGATATGGTACTGTGAGTGAAGGGGAAAGGTCGTGTCCATTGGGATATGGTACTGTGTGTGAAGGGGAAAGGTCGTGTCCATTGGGATATGTTACTGTGGGTGAAGGGGAAGGGTCGTGTCCATTGGGATATGGTACTGTGAGTGAAGGGGAAAGGTCGTGTCCATTGGGATATGTTACTGTGGGTGAAGGGGAAGGGTCATGTCCATTGGGATGTGGTACTGTGAGTGAAGGGGAAAGGTCGTGTCCATTGGGATATGGTACTGTGAGTGAAGGGGAAGGGTCGTGTCCATTGGGATGTGGTACTGTGAGTGAAGGGGAAGGATTGTGTCCATTGGGATATGGTACTGTGAGTGAAGGGGAAGGGTTGTGTCCATTGGGATATGGTACTGTGTGTGAAGGGGAAGGGTCGTGTCCATTGGGATATGGTACTGTGAGTGAAGGGGAAAGGTCGTGTCCATTGGGATATGTTACTGTGGGTGAAGGGGAAGGGTCATGTCCATTGGGATGTGGTACTGTGAGTGAAGGGGAAGGATTGTGTCCATTGGGATGTGGTACTGTGAGTGAAGGGGAAGGGGTTGTGTCCATTGGGATATGGTACTGTGTGTGAAGGGGAAGGGTCGTGTCCATTGGGATATGGTACTGTGAGTGAAGGGGAAGGGTCGTGTCCATTGGGATATGGTACTGTGAGTGTAGGGGAAAGGTCGTGTCCATTGGGATATGGTACTGTGAGTGAAGGGGAAAGTTCGTGTCCATTGGGATATGGTACTGTGTGTGAAGGGGAAGGGGTCGTGTCCATTGGGATATGTTACTGTGAGTGAAGGGGAAGGGTTGTGTCCATTGGGATATGGTACTGTGAGTGAAGGGGAAGGGTCATGTCCATTGGGATATGGTACTGTGAGTGAAGGGGAAGGTTCGTGTCCATTGGGATATGGTACTGTGAGTGAAGGGGAAAGGTCGTGTCCATTGGGATATGGTACTGTGAGTGAAGGGGAAAGGTCGTGTCCATTGGGATATGGTACTGTGAGTGAAGGGGAAAGGTCGTGTCCATTGGGATATGGTACTGTGAGTGAAGGGGAAAGGTCGTGTCCATTGGGATATGGTACTGTGAGTGAAGGGGAAAGGTCGTGTCCATTGGGATATGGTACTGTGTGTGAAGGGGAAGGGGTCGTGTCCATTGGGATATGTTACTGTGAGTGAAGGGGAAGGGTCGTGTCCATTGGGATATGGTACTGTGAGTGAAGGGGAAGGGTCGTGTCCATTGGGATATGGTACTGTGAGTGAAGGGGAAGGTTCGTGTCCATTGGGATATGGTACTGTGAGTGAAGGGGAAAGGTCGTGTCCATTGGGATATGGTACTGTTAGTGAAGGGGAAAGGTCGTGTCCATTGGGATATGGTACTGTGAATGAAGGGGAAGGGTCGTGTCCATTGGGATGTGGTACTGTGAGTGAAGTGGAAGGGTCGTGTCCATTGGGATGTGGTACTGTGAGTGAAGCGGAAGGGTCGGGTCCATTGGGATGTGGTACTGTGAGTGAAGGGGAAGGGGTTGCTGTCCATTGGGATATGGTACTGTGTGTGAAGGGGAAGGGGTTCTGTCCATTGGGATATGGTACTGTGTGTGAAGGGGAAGGTTCGTGTCCATTGGGATGTGGTACTGTGAGTGAAGGGGAAGGGGTTGTGTCCATTGGGATATGGTACTGTGTGTGAAGGGGAAGGGTCGTGTCCATTGGGATATGGTACTGTGAGTGAAGGGGAAGGGTCGTGTCCATTGGGATATGGTACTGTGAGTGTAGGGGAAAGGTCGTGTCCATTGGGATATGGTACTGTGAGTGAAGGGGAAAGGTCGTGTCCATTGGGATATGGTACTGTGTGTGAAGGGGAAGGGGTCGTGTCCATTGGGATATGTTACTGTGAGTGAAGGGGAAGGGTTGTGTCCATTGGGATATGGTACTGTGAGTGAAGGGGAAAGGTCGTGTCCATTGGGATATGGTACTGTGAGTGAAGGGGAAAGGTCGTGTCCATTGGGATATGGTACTGTGAGTGAAGGGGAAAGGTCGTGTCCATTGGGATATGGTACTGTGAGTGAAGGGGAAAGGTCGTGTCCATTGGGATATGGTACTGTGTGTGAAGGGGAAGGGGTCGTGTCCATTGGGATATGTTACTGTGAGTGAAGGGGAAGGGTCGTGTCCATTGGGATATGGTACTGTGAGTGAAGGGGAAGGGTCGTGTCCATTGGGATATGGTACTGTGAGTGAAGGGGAAGGGTCGTGTCCATTGGGATATGGTACCGTGAGTGAAGGGGAAGGTTCGTGTCCATTGGGATATGGTACTGTGAGTGAAGGGGAAAGGTCGTGTCCATTGGGATATGGTACTGTGAGTGAAGGGGAAAGGTCGTGTCCATTGGGATATGGTACTGTGAATGAAGGGGAAGGGTCGTGTCCATTGGGATGTGGTACTGTGAGTGAAGTGGAAGGGTCGTGTCCATTGGGATGTGGTACTGTGAGTGAAGGGGAAGGGTCGTGTCCATTGGGATATGGTACTGTGAGTGAAGGGGAAGGGTCGGGTCCATTGGGATGTGGTACTGTGAGTGAAGGGGAAGGGGTTGCTGTCCATTGGGATATGGTACTGTGTGTGAAGGGGAAGGGGTTCTGTCCATTGGGATATGGTACTGTGTGTGAAGGGGAAGGTTCGTGTCCATTGGGATATGGTACTGTGAGTGAAGGGGAAGGGTCGTGTCCATTGGGATATGGTACTGTGAGTGAAGGGGAAAGGTCGTGTCCATTGGGATATGGTACTGTGAGTGAAGGGGAAAGGTCGTGTCCATTGGGATATGGTACTGTGAGTGAAGGGGAAGGGTCGTGTCCATTGGGATGTGGTACTGTGAGTGAAGGGGAAGGGTCGTGTCCATTGGGATGTGGTACTGTGTGTGAAGGGGAAGGGGTCGTGTCCATTGGGTTATGGTACTGTGAGTGAAGGGGAAAGGTCGTGTCCATTGGGATATGGTACTGTTTGTGAAGGGGAAAGGTCGTGTCCATTGGGATATGTTACTGTGGGTGAAGGGGAAGGGTCGTGTCCATTGGGATATGGTACTGTGAGTGAAGGGGAAAGGTCGTGTCCATTGGGATATGGTACTGTGAGTGAAGGGGAAAGGTCGTGTCCATTGGGATATGTTACTGTGGGTGAAGGGGAAAGGTCGTGTCCATTGGGATATGTTACTGTGGGTGAAGGGGAAGGGTCATGTCCATTGGGATGTGGTACTGTGAGTGAAGGGGAAAGGTCGTGTCCATTGGGATATGGTACTGTGAGTGAAGGGGAAGGATTGTGTCCATTGGGATATGGTACTGTGAGTGAAGGGGAAGGGTTGTGTCCATTGGGATATGTTACTGTGTGTGAAGGGGAAGGGTCGTGTCCATTGGGATATGGTACTGTGAGTGAAGGGGAAGGGTTGTGTCCATTGGGATATGGTACTGTGAGTGAAGGGGTAGGTTCGTGTCCATTGGGATATGGTACTGTGAGTGAAGGGGAAGGGTTGTGTCCATTGGGATATGGTACTGTGAGTGAAGGGGAAAGGTCGTGTCCATTGGGATATGGTACTGTGAGTGAAGGGGAAGGGTCGTGTCCATTGGGATATGGTACTGTGAGTGAAGGGGAAGGTTCGTGTCCATTGGGATATGGTACTGTGAGTGAAGGGGAAGGTTCGTGTCCATTGGGATATGGTACTGTGAGTGAAGGGGAAAGGTCGTGTCCATTGGGATATGGTACTGTGAGTGAAGGGGAAAGGTCGTGTCCATTGGGATATGGTACTGTGAGTGAAGGGGAAAGGTCGTGTCCATTGGGATATGGTACTGTGAGTGAAGGGGAAAGGTCGTGTCCATTGGGATATGGTACTGTGAGTGAAGGGGAAAGGTCGTGTCCATTGGGATATGGTACTGTGTGTGAAGGGGAAGGGGTCGTGTCCATTGGGATGTGGTACTGTGAGTGAAGGGGAAGGGGTTGTGTCCATTGGGATGTGGTACTGTGAGTGAAGGGGAAGGGGTCGTGTCCATTGGGATATGGTACTGTGTGTGAAGGGGAAGGGGTTGTGTCCATTGGGATATGGTACTGTGAGTGAAGGGGAAGGGGTTGTGTCCATTGGGATGTGGTACTGTGAGTGAAGGGGAAGGGTCGTGTCCATTGGGATATGGTACTGTGAGTGAAGGGGAAGGGGTCGTGTCCATTGGGATATGGTATTGTGAGTGAAGGGGAAGGGTCGTGTCCATTGGGATATGTTACTGTGAGTAAAGGGGAAGGGGGGTCGTGTCCATTGGGATATGATACTGTGAGTGAAGGGGAAGGGTTGTGTCCATTGGGATATGGTACTGTGAGTGAAGGGGAAGGGGTTGTGTCCATTGGGATATGGTACTGTGTGTGAAGGGGAAGGGGTCATGTCCATTGGGATATGGTACGGTGAGTGAAGAGGAAGGGTCGTGTCCATTGGGATATGGTGCAGTCGGTTTTGATGCAGTGGGAGTGAATGGACAGTGATTGCTTCCATTGGATTTTATTACCGGAAGTGAGTGGGAAGTGATTGTGCCCATTGTGATACAGTGCAGTGAAAGTGAATTGGAAGGAATTGTTTCCATTGGCATCTGGTGCATTGAGAGAGAATGAGAAGTGATCACATCTATTGGGATCTGTTTCAGTGAGTAAGAATGGGAAGCGATCGTGTCCATTGGGATTTGGTGCAGTCAGAGTCGATGGGAATGGATTTTCTCCATTGGGATTTGGTACTGTGTGAAAGGTAAGGGATTGTGTCCATTGGGATTTGGTAATGCGGGTGAAGGGGAAAGGTATTGTATCCTTTATGATTTGTTACTGGGAGTTAACCGGAGAGCGATGTGTGCTTTGGGATGGCGCCTGTAGCGAGCAGTGACACCTCGGGAGTCCAGCCGATTGTCACAGTGCTGATCTGAGATCTGGGCTGTAGGAGCCAGGAATCAACTCTTGGACGACCCAAAGTGTCAGCTTCGGGTGTGGGGATGATGGGGAGGAGTCATTGGGGCTGAGTTTAATTTTCCGTACGGACAGAAGAATGGAATGGTGACTGCCCCAGAAAGCATTGCACATTTAAAAGCCCGGTATTATAGCTGTGGAGAGGAGGGGGCAGATAGCTGCTGCTGATTGGTGGGATGACAGGGGTTTGGATGTTTCTGCATGCTTCCCAGAATCCCCACTGATTCGCTGAAATATGGTGGCAGCACGTTTTCCATTCTCTGGCCGAATGGTTCGTGGACTATCTGATTTAACCTTTCCTCCAAAAGAATGAGGTGACATTAGCTGAATTAAATGAAATTCCTCCATGCACGTGGTCCATACCCCTCCGTTCTCTACACATTCATGTGCCTATCAAAAATCGGCGTCGATCTTAAGACATAGGATCAGAATTAGGCCACTTGGCCCATCGAGTCTGTTCTGCCATTCCATAGTGGCCGACTTCTTATCCCTCTCAATGCCATTCTCCCGCCCTGTAATTTTTGACTATTCTAGATTAACTTCCGCTTTGAATATATCCAATGACGTGGCCTGGCCATGAACTCCACTGATTCACCCCCTTCTTGTGAAAGAAATTGCTCCTCATTTCTGTTCTAAATGGACACCCTTCTATTCTGAGGCTGCGCCTTCTGGTCCTAGACTCCCACTATAGGAAAAGTCCTCTACGCATCTACTCTATCGAAGTCCTTCAGTATTCGATAGGTTTCAATGAGATCCCCCCTCATTCTCCTAAACTCCAGCGAGTACAGGCCCAAACACTCCTTTCGGCACAACGCTTTACATTCCTGCCACTGCCTGTAAGGAGTTTGCATGTTCTCCCGGTGACTGCGTGGGTTTCCCTTGGAGCTCAGTGTAAAGACGTAGCAGTCGGTCAGTTAATTAGTCATTTTAAATTGACCGATGATTTGTCTAGGATTAAATCAGGAGTTTGCGTGGCTCAAAGGAAGGAAGGAAGGGCTTAGGCTCCTCTGAACCCTCCTGAGTGCCGGCACATCCTCCCTTAGATAGGGAGCCTCAAACGTCTCCAAGTGTGGTCTGACCTATGCCTCATTACACCATGATCGTATCTGTCTTCATCACCACCCCAGGCAGCACATCCCAGTCATCCACCACTCCCCGTATAAAAAGCTTATCCCACACATCGCCTTTAAGCACCCTCACCCCCCTCATCCTCGCCTGAAATACTCAGCCAGAGCAGCAATCACAAGGGACTGCTGATGCTGTGACCCGGCGCTACAAAGCGCTGGAGAAACTCATCAGGTCAGGCAGCCGTGAGGTGGAGAAAATATCGATCTTCTTTTATTCTTGACAAGTTCCAGTACTGTTGGGAATCCTCCAGTGCATTAGCTTTTGTCTGAACATTCAACAGTCGACATAGTTCAGTGAGAGGGTGGTGAGAGGGGGTGAAGTGGAGAGCGAATATTGGAGAGGGTGAAAGTAAGGTTGAAAGGGGAATAACCGGCTGGGGATGGTTATTCCCGCAGACACGTATCAGAATGTGGAGCCAATCGACAGCAGTAGGGGAGGCTGGCCTCGCCCTGTGTTGTAACCAATTGATGTGGTGGTGTCCTGGTGTTTGTGGCTGGGCACTGCGCCATTCTGATCCTGCTCACTGCCCAGGGTCACCAGGAATAAAGAGTGAATGCAGTGGGAGTGTTGTGGTACGCCACCGTGTTACGCCAAGCATGATACCTGGCCGTTACCGTTACCCACAGGTGACTTCCCATTCCCTGCTCACACTCACTCTACAAAGGACTATGATGTATCTTCAACCATCCCTAACCACACACAGTCAAAACACCAGGAATAAGACGGGTAAAATTTAGCATCGTTCTGAAACAGAGGGTCAACATGATCATGCAGGACAGAATCAGGCCCTTCGGCCCAACTCGTTCATGCTGACCAAGGAAGCCACTAAGCTAATCATTGGTATTTACCCACGTTCGGCCCATATCACTCTGAATCTTCCCTATCTCTGCCTCTTAGATGTTGTTCCTGTACCTGCCTCCAAAGCTTCATATGGCTGCTTGTACTATATACGGATTGTGAAAAATACAGACTATACGGATTGCTTGTTCTGTATACAGGCTGTATACGAATTGCTTGTTCTGTATACAGACAGTATACAGATTGCTTGTTCTGGATACGGACTGAAGGATATGGACTGTATATGGATTGCTTGTTCTATATACAGATTGTGAAGAAATTGTCATCAGGTTCATTTTAAACCTTTCTCCTCTCACCTTGACTCCATTTCCCTGGGGTAAAATGACTGTATATTCATGCTTTCTATGCCCCCAATGATTTTATGTGATGTTATAATTTTATACACCTTTATAAGGTCACTTCTCTGTCTCCTACATTCTAAAGCATAAAGCCCTAGGCTGCTCAACCTCTCGCTTTCACTCAATCCCTTCGGTCCTGGCTATATCTTCATAAATCATCTGCTGTTTTTCTAATTTAATTACAGCTTTCCTATAAAAGCAACCAAAATTGTATGCTGTACTACAAATATGGCCCTGCCAAGGTCTTGTATGACAGCAACGTAACATCCCGATTTCTAAACTCATTGCCCTGACCAGTGAGCCAAATGCCTTTGTCTATCTTTGTTGTTGCTTTGAGTGAAATATCTGCTTGTACTCATCTCCACATCTCACCATCTCACCATTCACTGTTCAAGCCCCACCATTTGTTGGGCTTGATTTCCCAGAATGCAACTTTGGTCTTCTCTGAATTAAATGCTATTTGCCAACCCCCGGCCCACTCTCCTGAGTGATTAAGATCACCCTGTAATTTTTGATAACCTTTTTTACTGCCTACATACCACCTCATTTAGTATTATCAGCAAACTTACTAACCATGTTCACATCGGAATTGTTTACATAAATAAAGACCAACAAAGGTCTGTGCACCAACCCCCATGGCACGTCACTAGTCATAGACCTCCAGTATGAAAAATAACCTACAATAACCCTCAGATTCAGATCTTCCTTCCATCCAGCTGATAGAAACATAGAAAACCTACAGCACAATACAGGCCCTTCGGCCCACAAACCTCTGCCGAACATGTCCTTACCTTAGAAATTACCTCGGGTTACCCATAGCCCTCTATTTTTCTAAGCTCCATGTACCTATCCAGGAGTCTCTTAAAAGACCCTATCAATGTATCGAATTAGTTAGTTTCGCCTGGACCCATGTGATCTAATTTTCCACACTCACCTACTAAATAGGACCTTACCAAAGGCTTTGCTAAAGTCCAAGTAGACAACGTCCACTGCTCAATCTTTATCTGCCCTTTTGGCTACCCTATCGAAAATCTCTAAGAGGCTTGTCGGAGAGATTTCCCACACACATGTTGACTACCCGTAATTAGATGCCCAAATGTTGACAGATCTTGCCCGCTCAGAACCCCCTCAAGAAACGTCACTTGCCCACGGTTTCCTGGCTCGTCTCCCTGTCCGCGCTTCTGCCTATTCGTAAGTCCTCGGGGTTAATTCTGTCCGCGCTGGTGTCTGTACGCTCTGTGTCCTCTGACTAACCAGCCGTGTGTTTCTGTGCTACCGCAGGTGAGGGACGATGGTGGTTGCAGGGACCAGCGCGCAGAGTCCTGGCCTGCCTCCCTGGCCGCCCATCCTTCTGCTGATACTCGGAGCAGTGCTGTCAGGCCACGCCAGCGGCTGCCCGGCTCGCTGTGATTGTTCAGCACAGGAGAGATCCGTGGTGTGCCACCGGAAGCGGTTCATCTCCGTTCCAGAGGGAATCCCGACTGAAACCCGGCTGCTGGACCTGAGCAAGAACCGCATCAAGACGCTGAACCAGGACGAGTTCTCCGCCTACCCGCTGCTCGAGGAGCTGGAATTGAACGAAAACATTATCTCCACGGTGGAGCCCGGCGCCTTCAGCAACCTCTTCAACCTGCGCTCGTTGGGTCTGAGGAGCAATAGGCTAAAACTGATCCCCCTCGGTGTCTTCACCGGCCTCAACAACCTCACGCAGCTGGACATCAGCGAGAACAAGATCGTCATCCTGCTCGACTACATGTTCCAGGATCTGTACAACCTCAAGTCGCTGGAGGTGGGCGACAACGACCTGGTCTACATCTCGCATCGCGCCTTCAACGGCCTCCACAGCCTCGAGCAGCTGACGCTGGAGAAGTGCAACCTGACCACGGTGCCCACCGAGGCGCTGAGCCACTTGCACGGCCTGATCGAGCTACGGCTCCGCTTCCTCAATATCAACGCCATCCAGAACTACTCCTTCCGTCGGCTGTACCGCCTCAAGGTGCTGGAGGTGTCCCATTGGCCCTACTTGGACACGCTAGCGCCCAACTGCCTGTACGGGTTGAATCTCACCTCCCTCACCATCAGCAGCTGTAACCTGAGCTCTGTGCCATACCTGGCCATCCGACACCTGGTCTACCTGAAGTTCTTCAACCTCTCCTTCAATCCCATCACCACCATCCATGGCCACATGATGCAGGAACTGCTGCGGTTGCAGGAAATTCACCTGGCCGGCGGCAGGCTCACCACCCTGGAGCCCTACGCCTTCCGAGGCCTGAGTCACCTGCGGGTGCTCAACGTCTCCTCCAACTACCTGAGCACGCTGGAGGAGAGCGTCTTCCACTCGGTGGGCAACCTGGAGACGCTAATCATGGACAGGAACCCGCTGGCCTGCGACTGCCGCCTCCTCTGGGTGTTCAGGCGCCGCTGGCGACTCAACTTTAACCGGCAGCAGCCGGCCTGCGCCTCACCCGAGATGGTGCAGGGCAAGGAGTTCAAGGACTTCCCGGACGTGCTGTTGCCCAACTACTTCACGTGCCGGCGCGCGCGCATCCGCGACAAGACGCCGCAGCGGGTGCAGGTGGACGAAGGGCACACCGTGCACTTCCAGTGCCGGGCGGACGGCGATCCCCCGCCCGTCATCATGTGGGTGTCGCCCAGGAAGCGGCAGATCTCGGCGCGCAGCAGCGGCAGGCTGACCGTCTTCCCGGACGGCACGCTGGAGGTGCGCTACGCCCAGCTACAGGACAATGGCACCTACCAGTGCCTGGCCATGAACGCGGGCGGCAACGACACGGTGACCGCCAGCCTGCACGTCCGCGGCTACGCGCCCGACTGGGGCCAGGCGCCCAATAAGAGTTTGGCGTTCATCACCAACCAGCCGAACGGCAGCAGCGCCAACAGCACCCGCACCTCCGTGCCTTTCCCCTTCGACATCAAGACTCTGATCATCGCCACCACCATGGGCTTCATCTCCTTCCTGGGGGTGGTCCTGTTCTGTCTGGTGCTCCTGTTTCTCTGGAGCAGGGGCAAGGGTAACACCAAGCACAACATCGAGATCGAGTACGTGCCTCGCAAATCGGACGCGGGTGTGGGCACTGCGGATGCACCGCGCAAATTCAACATGAAGATGATTTAAGCGATCAGCCACGTACTCTTTTCATCAATACGTTTGGTGACCACCGATTTTTGAAGAAGTATTTAGTTCGTGGGAATGCGAGGAGCGCGTCGACGCGTGGTTTTTATTTTCTATGTGAAGGTGTGGAAGTATTTCAGGAGAAGGAGGGTGAGCACTTCCCGTCGCCTTTTCCCGGTCACGGAGTGGCTCGCTGTCCCGGGGAGTTCTCTGGCTGCTTGGCTTCAAGCCGGCCTCCTGCCGGCGCCGGGGAGCCACCGCACCTCACCTAGAAACCGTTTCCGCCCCAGCAGAGAGCCATCCTCACACCGACTGACCCGACACAGGGCACTGTACTGACAGCAGGAACCGAGGGAGGAGGAGGAGGTGAACATAGAACATACAACAACGCACAGAGCATAGAATAGACACACAAGGTTCTGCAGATGCTGGAAATCTAGCGCAACACACAAAAAATGCTGGAGGAACTCAGCAAGTCTCGCAGCATAAAAAGGACTACGAAGGGTCTCGGCATGTGGCTGTTTATTCATCTCCGTAGATGCTGCTTGTCCGGCTGATTTCCTCTAGCAGTTTGTATGTGCTGCACAGGAGAGAAAGCATTTTAGGATGCACGACAGCTTATGCTGCCACGCTGTCTGTAAGGAGTTTGTACGTTCTCCCCGTGACCGTGTGGGTTTCCTCCGGGTGCTCCGGTTTCCTCCTACAATCCAAAGACATATCGGGTAGTAGGTTAATTGGTCATATGGGTGTAATTGGGCAGCGAAGGCACGTTGGGGCAGAAGGGCTTGTTACCGTGTTGAATCTCTGAATAAAAAAAGCATGGGACACTAATACCGAAATTACTCCATAACAGTGTTCTATCATATATATTTTTATTTGGAGATACAGTACAGTAATAGGCTATTCAGCCCACCATATCTATGCCATTTAACCCCAACTGCCCTTACATTGTCGATATCCATCCATACTCTGCCTGTCCATGTGTCTAAAAACTGTCTCCACCACCTTCTACTCTCTTGTAAAACTCAGTTAAATTCCTCCCATTCACCTTCCAATTATGCCCTTCAGTATTTGGCATTTGCACCTTGCGGGAAGGAGTAGACTCTGCTGGCTCTGTCCATTCTTGTAATTATATAAATTTCTCTCCGGTTGCCCCTCAGACTCCGCTGCCCTGGAAGAAACAGCCCAAGTTTGATCAACCTCTCCTCCAGGTTAATAATGCCCCCTAATCCAGGCAGCACCCTGATGAACACTCTCCAAATCCACTGCATCCTTCTTTTGATACACTGACCAGAACAACACACCATACTGCAAAGGGGAAAACTAACCAGGGTAGACAGACCAGAGACACAAGGGACAGCAGGTGCTAGACAGGGGTAGACAGACCAGAGACACAAGGGAGGGCAGGTGCTAGACAGGGGTAGACAGACCAGAGACACCAGGGAGAGCAGGTGCTAGACGGGGGTAGACAGACCAGAGACACAAGGGAGAGCAGGTGCTAGACAGGGGTAAACAGACCAGAGACACAAGGGAGGGCAGGTGCTAGACGGGGGTAGACAGACCAGAGACACAAGGGACAGCAGGTGCTAGACGGGGGTAGACAGACCAGAGACACAAGGGAGAGCAGGTGCTTGACAGGGGTAGACAGACCAGAGACACAAGGGACAGCAGGTGCTAGACGGGGGTAGACAGACCAGAGACACAAGGGACAGCAGGTGCTAGACGGGGGTAGACAGACCAGAGACACAAGGGACAGCAGGTGCTAGACGGGGGTAGACAGACCAGAGACACAAGGGAGAGCAGGTGCTAGACGGGGGTAGACAGACCAGAGACACAAGGGACAGCAGGTGCTAGACAGGGGTAGACAGACCAGAGACACAAGGGAGAGCAGGTGCTAGACGGGGGTAGACAGAACAGAGACACAAGGGAGAGCAGGTGCTAGACGGGGGTAGACAGACCAGAGACACAAGGGAGAGCAGGTGCTAGATGGGGGTAGACAGACCAGAGACACAAGGGATGGCAGGTGCTAGATGGGGGTAGACAGACCAGAGACACAAGGGAGGGCAGGTGCTAGACGGGGGTAGACAGACCAGAGACACAAGGGAGAGCAGGTGCTAGACGGGGGTAGACAGACCAGAGACACAAGGGAGAGCAAGTGCTAGACGGGGGTAGACAGACCAGAGACACAAGGGAGAGCAGGTGCTAGACGGGGGTAGACAGACCAGAGACACAAGGGACAGCAGGTGCTAGACGGGGGTAGACAGACCAGAGACACAAGGGAGAGCAGGTGCTAGACAGGGGTAGACAGACAAGAGACACAAGGGACAACAGTTGCTAGACGGGGGTAGACAGACCAGAGACACAAGGGAGGGCAGGTGCTAGACGGGGGTAGACAGACCAGAGACACAAGGGAGAGCAGGTGCTAGACGGGGGTAGACAGACCAGAGACACAAGGGAGAGCAGGTGCTAGATGGGGGTAGACAGACCAGAGACACAAGGGGCAGCAGGTGCTAGACGGGGGTAGACAGACCAGAGACACAAGGGACAGCAGGTGCTAGACGGGGGTAGACAGACCAGAGACACAAGGGACAGCAGGTGCTAGACGGGGTTAGACAGACCAGAGACACAAGGGAGAGCAGGTGCTAGACAGGGGTAGACAGACCAGAGACACAAGGGAGAGCAGGTGCTAGATGGGGGTAGACAGACCAGAGACACAAGGGACAGCAGGTGCCAGACGGGGGTAGACAGACCAGAGACACAAGGGACAGCAGGTGCTAGATGGGGGTAGACAGACCAGAGACACAAGGGAGAGCAGGTGCTAGACAGGGGTAGACAGACCAGAGACACAAGGGAGGGCAGGTGCTAGACAGGGGTAGACAGACCAGAGACACAAGGGAGAGCAGGTGCTAGACAGGGGTAGACAGACAAGAGACACAAGGGACAGCAGGTGCTAGACGGGGGTAGACAGACCAGAGACACAAGGGAGAGTAGGTGCTAGACAGGGGTAGACAGACCAGAGACACAAGGGACAGCAGATGCTAGACAGGGGTAGACAGACCAGAGACACAAGGGACAGCAGGTGCTAGACAGGGGTAGACAGACCAGAGACACAAGGGACAGCAGATGCTAGACAGGGGTAGACAGACCAGAGACACAAGGGAGAGCAGGTGCTAGACGGGGGTAGACAGTCCAGAGACACAAGGGACAGCAGGTGCTAGACGGGGGTAGACAGACCAGAGACACAAGGGAGAGCAGGTGCTAGACAGGGGTAGACAGACCAGAGACACAAGGGAGAGCAGGTGCTAGACAGGGGTAGACAGACCAGAGACACAAGGGAGGGCAGGTGCTAGACAGGGGTAGACAGACCAGAGACACAAGGGAGAGCAGGTGCTTGACAGGGGTAGACAGACCAGAGACACAAGGGAGGGCAGGTGCTAGACGGGGGTAGACAGACCAGAGACACAAGGGAGAGCAGGTGCTAGACAGGGGTAGACAGACCAGAGACACAAGGGAGGGCAGGTGCTAGACGGGGGTAGACAGACCTGAGACACAAGGGAGAGCAGGTGCTAGACAGGGGTAGACAGACCAGAGACACAAGGGAGAGCAGGTGCTAGACAGGGGTAGACAGACCAGAGACACAAGGGAGAGCAGGTGCTAGACAGGGGTAGACAGACCAGAGACACAAGGGAGGGCAGGTGCTAGACACGGGTAGACAGACCAGAGACACAAGGGAGGGCAGGTGCTAGACAGGGGTAGACAGACCAGAGACACAAGGGACGGCAGGTGCTAGACGGGGGTAGACAGACCAGAGACACAAGGGACGGCAGGTGCTAGACGGGGGTAGACAGACCAGAGACACAAGGGACGGCAGGTGCTAGACGGGGGTAGACAGACCAGAGACACAAGGGACGGCAGGTGCTAGACGGGGGTAGACAGACCAGAGACACAAGGGACGGCAGGTGCTAGACGGGGGTAGACAGACCAGAGACACAAGGGAGAGCAGGTGCTAGACAGGGGTAGACAGACCAGAGACACAAGGGAGAGCAGGTGCTAGACAGGGGTAGACAGACCAGAGACACAAGGGAGAGCAGATGCTAGACAGGGGTAGACAGACCAGAGACACAAGGGAGAGCAGGTGCTAGACAGGGGTAGACAGACCAGAGACACAAGGGAGAGCAGGTGCTAGACAGTGGTAGACAGACCAGAGACACAAGGGAGAGCAGGTGCTAGACAGGGGTAGACAGACCAGAGACACAAGGGAGGGCAGGTGCTAGACAGGGGTAGACAGACCAGAGACACAAGGGAGGGCAGGTGCTAGACAGGGGTAGACAGACCAGAGACACAAGGGAGGGCAGGTGCTAGACAGGGGTAGACAGACCAGAGACACAAAGGAGGGCAGATGCTAGTCAGGGGTAGACAGACCAGAGACACAAGGGAGAGCAGGTGCTAGACAGGGGTAGACAGACCAGAGACACAAGGGAGAGCAGGTGCTAGACAGGGGTAGACAGACCAGAGACACAAGGGAGAGCAGGTGCTAGACGGGGGTAGACAGACCAGAGACACAAGGGAGAGCAGGTGCTCGACAGGGGTAGACAGACCAGAGACACAAGGGAGGGCAGGTGCTAGACAGGGGTAGACAGACCAGAGACACAAGGGAGGGCAGGTGCTAGACGGGGGTAGACAGACCAGAGACACAACGGACAGCAGGTGCTAGACGGGGGTAGACAGACCAGAGACATAAGGGACAGCAGATGCTAGACAGGGGTAGACAGACCAGAGACACAAGGGAGAGCAGGTGCTAGATGGGGGTAGACAGACCAGAGACACAAGGGACAGCAGGTGCTAGACAGGGGTAGACAGACCAGAGACACAAGGGATGGCAGGTGCTAGACAGGGGTAGACAGACCAGAGACACAAGGGAGAGCAGGTGCTAGATGGGGGTAGACAGACCAGAGACACAAGGGAGAGCAGGTGCTAGACGGGGGTAGACAGACCAGAGACACAAAGGAGAGCAGGTGCTAGACAGGGATAGACAGACCAGAGACACAAGAGAGAGCAGGTGCTAGACGGGGGTAGACAGACCAGAGACACAAGGGAGAGCAGGTGCTAGACAGGGGTAGACAGACCAGAGACACAAGGGAGAGCAGGTGCTAGACAGGGGTAGACAGACCAGAGACACAAGGGAGAGCAGGTGCTAGAATCTGTAAGCTAAAACCAAACAGTTAGGGAAACTCACATACGTGAGAGACTCCGTAGATGCTGGAAATCCAGAGCAACGCACATAATGCTGAAAAACCTCAGCAGGTCTGGCAGCGTCTATGGAGCGGAATAAGTTGATGTTTTGGGCTGAGACCCTTCATCTGGACTGGGAAGGAAACGGGTAGATAAGAAGGTGCGGCCGGGGGTGGGGAACAGGACAGGCTAGAGAGTGATTGTGTGAAGCCAGGAGGGGGAATGAAGTAAAGAGCTGGTAGATGATAGCTTCTCAAGGTAAAGGACTGATAGGAGGAACCAGCAGATCAGGCAATGTCTGTGAAATGGATTGTCGACATTTCTGCTGGGCTGGACCGGAGTTAGAGCAATGTTAGTTTCTTTCTGAGGATGTGATGGCAGCGGAGTTCACAGCTGTTCCTCACGGCCCTTGAGCTAAATCCAACTGCTGAGTGTTACTCCTGACCGACGGGCAACCCCTCCTGAGGGTCATTCCTGAGCCCATGGGTTCTTGAAATAAAACCAGTAATTCCTCAACCTCCAACTCAGGCTGACTTGGCTGAATTCCAGGATTAATAAAATAACTGAATTCTAATGCCACATCTTCCTTTTGGGTTTGAACCGTGTTCCTGCGGATTGGGCAACCAAGTCTTGGGTCTGTCACCGTGGTTACCACTCGAATAACACAGTACCAGGCCCACTACTGTGACCACTCTAGTGTCACTGTGGTTACCAACATCAACCTGTTGGAGGAACTCAGCAGATACAACAACATAAGACATAGGAGCAGAATCAGGCCATTTGGCCCATCAAGTCTGCTCCTCTATTCTATCACAGCTGATTTATTATTCCTTCTCCTGCCTTCTTCCAGTAACATTTGACACCCTGATTAATCAAGAGCCTATGTACTTTAAATATATCCAATGACTTGGCCTCCACAGCCGCCTGTGGCAATGAATTCCACAGATTCACCACCCTCTGGCTAAAGAAACGCCTTCATATATTAACCCTTCCATTCCTGGAATCATTCTCATGAACCTCCACTGGACCTTCTCCAATTTCAGCACATCTTTTCTTAGAAGAGGAAAGCGGATCTGTAGAGGAAAAGGAATGTTGACAATCTCTTTCCTCTCACAGACGCCTGAGTCCTTGGCACAGTTTGTACATTGTTCCAGATTCCAGCAATTGCCATACACCCCACCCTGTGTTCCCATTGTCACCTGTGCAGTTATGGTGTCAGTTACCATAGTTACCAGTCAGTTATTTTCAGTTGTTCTGACATTTATTTGTTTGAAATTATCTGGAAGAGTTACTGACTGGATTCCAGAAGCTTCCACCCGCCAGGTACTAGAGTCCTTTCCAATCGGAGAGGTGACTAGTGGCCTGGGTCGTCGCTGGCTAGACTTCACCAGGGTGAGGCGCTGCAGGGCAGCCCTGGGTGAGTTAGGACCTGAAGTGCCGAACTCTGGTCTTTGAGTAGCGGATGAGATTCTCTATGGAGTTTCTTCCCATCATAGACCTCCCCACATATTGAACCCCTTCTCCTTCCTACAATCAGTGGACACCCCAATATTTTCATCCTGTGGGAGAACTGGCGAGACTCTGAACAATTGGGGGAGGGCTGGAGCACAGTACACAGCAGAGGCAGGTCACAGCATGCATATCTACCGTTAAAGCCTACAAGAAATGTGTTAACCTGTGCACAGGTGAGGTTTGGGTACACAGTGGAAAACTCGCAGCACTATCACAGGCAACACGGAATACAAATCAGAATCAGGTTTATTGTCGCGGAGTTATTTGGCGTGAGATTTGTTGTTTTGCAGCTGAAATACAGGCAAAGACATAAAAGTATTATAAATTGCAGTTCAGAAATCTGATGGTGGAGGGGAGGGAGCCATTCCTTATTCAGTGAGTATGGGTCCTCCGTGATGGTAATAATCAGAAGAGGACACAATGCATTATACATTTTGCATTAACTATACAAGACAGTGAAGAGAGCCCCAGAGCTGAACTCAAGGAATGTTCAGTCAGACTCCTCCCTAACCCGGGGAGGACGGAGTATCTGAAAGTCCGGAATATCAGGCAAGGAGCAGGCTGTCTCAGCATCATTCTCACGGTCTACATCCTACACCAGCACGCTTCCCCCATACGAGTATCCCGGAGCCCAGGATTCCAACCAGTCAGAGCCTTACATCTGCACAGCTTATCTTGGCTGCACGGGGTGCCAGTGACTGGCCGGCTCCCCAGTTATACCGAGCTGGTCAGCAGAGCCTGGCATGTAGAGACCCACGAGGCTGGGCAAGGGCAGAGGGAGATGCTCACCCTTTCTCTCGAGCTGTAAATATCACTAGGCAACATTTTTATCAGAATATTCTGAGCACAAAGCCTGG
This sequence comes from Hemitrygon akajei, assembly GCF_048418815.1. Lineage (NCBI taxonomy): Eukaryota > Metazoa > Chordata > Chondrichthyes > Myliobatiformes > Dasyatidae > Hemitrygon > Hemitrygon akajei. The sequence goes on along the minus strand of NC_133144.1, from coordinate 1,394,065 downwards.
GCCTGGGGAGGGTGGGAAGGCAAAACAGGTGACGAGGAAATCCCCTGTATCTGAAAGGGAGTGACGCCGTCGCGTTTGTGTAAGAACAGTATAAATATATATATATATATGGAATTTTCTTTCCTTCACTGAACTTCCATGCTGTTTTTCTATTAAACAAGAAAAGCTGAGGTTTTCTGGTGTTTTCTGTGAGTCTGATTTCTTGACTGTTCAGAGCCATGTCCACAGACAGACACGCTCCACATGACGTGTCCCGGATCGAGTGAAGTGTTCCACTGAAGACGTTTCTCCAAAGCCCTCTTACGGTTTATTAATAAAGGCACAATGCTGGTTTTGTATCCAATGTCGTCAGCTCTTGGCACTCATGTCTCATTGGTCTCTCAGCTCCAGCCTCCTTACCCCTCCAATTCCAGCCTATGATGCTTCCAACTCCCAACTCAATATCCATCAAACTTCAGCCTCAATATCCCTCCAACTGCAGTGTCAATATCCCTACACCTCCAGCCTACGACCACTCCAACTCCCACCTCCGCCCCCTTCAACTCTAGCCCACGACGCCTCCAACTCCAGCCTTTATCCCCCTCCAACTCCAGCCTTGTTTTCCCTACAACTCTGGCCTCAATATCCCTCCAACTCCAGCCTCATTATCCCTACACCTCCAGCCTCAATATCCCTCCAACTTCAGCCTCCGTCCCCTCCAAATCCAGCCTATGATGCCTCCAACTCCCACCTCAATATCCATCAAACTTCAGCCTCAATATCCCTCCAACTGCAGCGTCAATATCCTTCCAACTCCGGCCTACGACCCTCCAACTCACACCTCTGTCCCCTCCAACTCTGGCTTCTGTCCCCCCCCAACTCAAGATTCAGTATCCCTCCAACTCTGGCTTCTGACCCCCTCCAACTCGAGATTCAGTATCCCTCCAACTACAGCCTCAATAATCCTTCAACTCCAACTTCTGACCCCTCCAACACCAGCCTCAATGTCCATTTACCTCCAGCCTCAATACCCCTTCACTTCCAGCCACAACATCCTCCATCTCCACCCAATATGCCTGCAGGTCCAACCTCAATATCTCTACACATCCAACCTCAATATCCCTCCAATTCCAGCGTTCGACCCCTGCAACTCCGGCCTCAGTATCCCTCCAACCGGCTTCAATATCCCTCTAAATCCAGCCTGCGACCCCTCCAGCTCCAGCCTCAGCCTCTGTACTCCTCCAGCTCCAGACTACTACTCTCCAACTCCAGCCTCAATATGCTTCCAATACCAGCCTCATTAACCCTACACCTCCGGCCTCAGTATCCATCCACCTACATCCTTCATACCCCTCAAACCCTAGCTTCTGCACCCCTCCAGCTCCAGCCTACGAGCCCCTTCCCCAACTCCCATCTCCGTCCCCCTCAAACTCTAGCCTCAATATACTTCCGCCAGCTTCTGACCCCTCCAACTCTAGACTCCGACCTCTGCAGCACCAGTTTCAATATCACTCCACCTCCAGCCTCAGAATCCCTCCAACTCCAGTCTTCATCTCCTCCAAATCCATCCTCAGTATCCCTCCAAATTCACCCTCAGTATCCCTCCACAACTTCAGACTCAGTACCCCTCAAACTCCAGCCTCCATTCCCATCCAAATTCAACCCCTTATCCCAATATCCCTGCAACTCCACTCTCCACATTCCCCCAATCCGGGCCTCAATGTCCCTCTACCTACAGCCTCCGTAGCCCTGCAACTTTAGCCTCAATGCCCTTCCAACTTCAATCACCGACCCCTCCAACCCCAGCCTCAGTATCCCCAATCTCCCAGTTCCAACATTAATATCCCTCGAATTCCAGCCTCAATATCCTCCAAATCCATCCTCTGTACCCCTCCAATACCAGGCTCCATATCCCCACCTCCAGGCGCAATAAACCTGCAACTCCAGCCTCAGTAACCTTCCACCTCCAGCCTCAATATCCCTTGAACTCCAGTGTCAATATCCACCAAATCCTGCCTGCATGCCCCTCTAGTTCCAGCCACCAACCACTGCAGCTCCAACCTGAATATCACTCCAACTACATCCCCTTCCACCTCCATTCTACGATGCCTCAATATCACCATCACCAGTCTCAATATCCCTCCAGCCGCAATACGCCCCTAACTTCCACCTCCACCCTCCTCCAAATCCAGGCTCAATATCCCTCCAACTCCAGCCTCCAACACCTCCGACTGTCAGTATCCCTCCAACTCCTCAATATCCTCCAGATTCGTCCTCTAACTCAAGCCTCTGTACCCTGCCAACGCCAGACTATGACTCCTCCAACTCCGGGCTCCACATACCTCCAGCTGGACCCTCAATATCCCTCCAGCTCCAGCTGCAGTACCTATTGAACCCCTACCTCCATCCACACCAACCCCTAAACCCAGCATCAATATCCCTCCAACTCAAGCCTCAATATCTCTCCACCTCCAGCCTCTGAACCCTCCAAATCCAATCTGAATATGCCTCCAACTCCAGGTTCCCTGTCCTTCTATCTCCAGCCTCATTATCCCGACCAACTCCAGCCCCCGTGCCCCTCTACATCCTGCCTCTGTACCCTTCCGACCCCAGTGTATGACCCTTCCACCTCCTGTCTCCTTCCCCTGCAACTCCAGACTCAATATATCTAATCCCAGCCTCAATATCACTCCAAATCTAGCTTTTGCCCCTCCAACTCTAGCCTCAATATCCCATAAGCTTCAGCCTCCATACCCATCCAACTAGAGCATCCAACCCCTACGACCCTTCAAAATTCCACCTCATATGCCTCCAACTCGAGCCTCAGTATCCTCCAGCTGTACCCCTCCAACTCCAGCCTCTGTATCCTTCCAAATCCACCAACTCAAAGCTCCATATCCCCCATTCCAACCTCAATATTTCTCCAACCCCAGCTTCAAATTCCCTCCGTCCAACCTCAATATCCCCTATCTCTTGCCTCAATATCCCTCCAGCCCCTCCAATACGAACCCTAATATCCCTCCAACTCCATCCTACGACCTCTCCAACTCCCGCCTCTGTCACCCAACTCTAGCCGAACAAGGCCTCCAATTCCTGCCTCAATATCTCTTGAACTGCAGTCTCAATATCCCTCCAATGCTAGCCTTCAACTCCTCTAACTCCAGCCTCAGTATCCTTCCAATTTCAGTCAAAATATCTCTCCAATTCCAGCCTCCATAGCCATCCAAATTCCACATACGCTTCTAATGCAACCTGAATATCCCTCCAACTGCAGCCTACATCCCACTCCAACTTTATCCTATGACGCCTCCAAATCTCACCTCAATATCCCTCAAACTCCAGCCTCACTATCCTCCACATTCATCCTCTGTACCCCATCAACTCCTGACGACTGCACCTCCCAACTCCAGCCTCATTAGGCCTCCACCCCCAGTCTTGCCTCCTGCCTCAAATATCCCTCTATCTCTTGCCTCTATCCCTTCACCTTCACTCCAGCTACAGCCTCAATTTCCCTCCCCAACTCCAGCCCACGACGCCTCGAAATCCAGTCTCAATATTTCTCAAACTCCAGCCTCAATATCCCCTATCTCCACCCTCAATATTCTACCAACTCCAGCCTCCAGCACCTCTAATTCCCGCCTCAATATCCATCGAACTCCATCCTCAATACCCCTCCAATTCCCGCCTCCATCCCCCTTCAACTCCAGCCTACAAGGCATCCAACTCCTGCCTCAATATCTCTCCAAATCCAGCCTGTGTGCTCCTTCACCTCCAGCCTCCGACCATCCAATTCCAGCCTCAGAATCCCTCCAACTCCAGCCTTCAATGCCTACAGCTGCAGCCTCAGTATCCCTCCAACTCCAGCCTCAACATCCTCCAGATTCATCCTCCGTACCCCTCTAACAAGCCTCTGTACCCCCTTACTCCAGACTGTGACACCAACAACACCAGTCTGAATATCCTTCCACTCCCAATCTCAGTATCCTTCCAACTCCATGCTCAATATCACTCCAACACCAGCCTAGAACTCTTCAACCCCCGCTTGTATCCCATTCCAACACCATCCTATGATGCCTCCAACTCCCGCCTCAATATCCCTCGAACTCCAGCCTTAATATTCCTCCAACCCCTCCAAATCCAACAAGAATATTCCTGCAACTCCAGCTAATGACCACTCAATCTTCCGCTTCTGCCCCCCAACAACTCAGCTAATGAGCCTGCAACCTCCAGCCTCAATATCCCTCCACCTCCAGCCTATATCATCGAGCTCCAGCCACAATATCCCTCCAACCCCAGCTTCAATACACCTCCAACTCTCACCTCCGTCACTCTCCAAATCCAGCCTCAATATCCCTCCAACTCTGGCCTCAATATCCTTCCAACTCCTCCATTTTCCACCTCAATATCCCTCCAACCTTTCAATATAGACAATAGGTGCAGAAGTAGACCATCGACCCTTTGAGCCTGCACCGCCATTTTGAGATCATGGCTGATCATCTACTATCAATACCCGGTTCCTGCCTTATCCCCATATCCCTTGATTCCCCTATCCATAAGATACCTATCTAGCTCCTTCTTGAAAGCATCCAGAGAATTGGCCTCCACTACCTTCCGAGGCAGTGCATTCCAGACCCCCACAACTCTCTGGGAGAAGAAGTTTTTCCTTAACTCTGTCCTAAATGACCTACCCCTTATTCTCAAACCATGCCCTCTGGTACTGGACTCTCCCAACATCTGGAACATATTTCCTGCCTCTATCTTGTCCAACCCCTTAATAATCTTATATGTTTCAATCAGATCCCCTCTCAATCTCCTTAATTCCAGTGTGTACAAGCCCAGTCTCTCTAACCTTTCTGCATAAGACAGTCCAGACATCCCAGGAATTAACCTCGTGAATCTACGCTGCACTTCCTCTACAGCCAGGATGTCCTTCCTTAACCCTGGAAACCAAAACTGTACACAATACTCCAGGTGTGGTCTCACCAGGGCTCTGTACAAATGCAAGAGGATTTCCTTGTTCTTGTACTCAATTCCCTTTGTAATAAAGGCCAACATTCCATTAGCCTTCTTCACTGCCTGCTGCACTTGCTCATTCACCTTCAGTGACAGATGAACAAGGACTCCTAGATCTCTTTGTATTTCTCACCTAACTCTACACCGTTCAAATAATAATCTGCCTTCCTGTTCTTACTCCCAAAGTGGATAACCTCACACTTATTCACATTAAACGTCATCTGCCAAGTATCTGCCCACTCACCCAGCCTATCCAAGTCACCCTGAATTTTCCTAACATCCTCATCACATGTCACACTGCCACCCAGCTTAGTATCATCAGCAAATTTGCTGATGTTATTCTCAATGCCTTCATCTAAATCGTTGACATAAATTGTAAACAGCTGTGGTCCCAATACCGAGCCCTGTGGCACCCCACTAGTCACCACCTGCCATTCTGAGAAACACCCATTCACCGCTACCCTTTGCTTTCTATCTGCCAACCAGTTTTCTATCCATGTCAATGTCTTCCCCCAAATGCCATGAGCTTTGATTTTACCCACCAATCTCCTATGTGGGACCTTATCAAATGCCTTCTGAAAATCGAGGTACACTACATCCACTGGATCTCCCCCGTCTAACTTCCTGGTTACATCCTCGAAAAACTCCCAACAGATTAGTCAAGCATGATTTACCCTTGGTAAATCCGTGCTGGCTCGGCCCAATCCTATCACTGCTATCTAGATAAGCCACTATTACATCTTTAATAATGGACTCTAGCATCTTCCCCACCACCAATGTCAGGCTGACAGGTTGATAGTTCTCTGTTTTCTCCCTCCCTCCTTTCTTAAAAAGTGGGATAACATCAGCCATTCTCCAATCCTCAGGAACTGATCCTGAATCTAAGGAACATTGGAAAATGATTACCAATGCATCCGCAATTTCCAGGGCCACCTCCTTTAGTACCCTAGGATGCAGACCATCTGGACCTGGGGATTTGTCAGCCTTCAGTCCCATCAGTCTACTCATCACCGTTTCCTTCCTAATGTCAATCTGTTCCATTTCCTCTGTTACCCTATGTCCTCGGCCCATCCATACATCTGGATCCTCCAGATCCATCCTCCGTACCCCTCTAACTCCAGATTATGACTTCTCTAATTCCAGACTCCACATACCCCCAACTCCAGCCTCAATATCCCTCCTGCTCCAGTGTCAGTACCCATCCAGCTCCCACCTCCATCCCTCCAACCCACCACCAAAATCAGCTGCTGTATTTCTCCAACTCCAGCCTCCAAAGCCATCCAAATTCAGCATTGTCTCCTCCAACTCCTGCTTCAATATCCTCCAAGTCAATCCTCCATATCTCTCTAACTCCAACCTCTGTAACCCTCCAAATCCACCCTATGACCCCACCTACACAAAACTCCATAACCCCAACTCCAGCCTCAATATGTCTCCAAATCCAGCCTCAATATCTCTTCTCCACCCACCAACACCTCCAACTTCTGCCTCCACTCCAGCCTCAATATCCCTCCTACCCTTGCTTTCATCCCCTTCCAACTCCAGTCTATGAAGCCTCCAACTCTAATCTCAACATCCTTCCACCTCCAGCCTCAATATCCCTCTGACTGCAGCCTTTGACCCCTCTGACTCCAGTCATAATATCCCTAAACTCCATCCTTGGTGTCTCTCCAATTCCAGTCTCAATATCCCTCCAGCTCCAGCCTCAATATCCCTCCAACTCCTCCAAATCCTGCTTCACTATCCCTCGATCCCCAGCGTCAAGGTCCCTCCAACTCCAGCATCCGGCACCTCTAACTCCAGCCTCTGTATCCTTCCAACTCCAGTGTCCAACCTCTCTAACTCCAACCTGAATGTCCCTCCAACTTCAGGCTATGACACCTCCAACTCCAGCCTCAATATCCCCCATATTCAGCATTATACCTCCAAATCCAGCCTCCAATCCCTCAAATTCCAGTCTCAGTGCCCTTCCACTTCCATCCTCAATATCCCTCCAACTCCAGCCTCAGTATCCCACCAACTCCAGCCTTCGACACCTCCATCTTCAGCCTCAGCGTCCCTGCAATTTCAGCCTCAATGTCTTCCAGAGCTACCCTCCTTACCCTTCCAATTCCAGACTCTGAAACCTCCAACACCAGGTTCCACATCACCCCAACTCAAGCCTCAATACCCCTCCAATTACAGAATCAATATCCCACCAATTCCAGCCTCCAACCCCAACTCCAGTCTCAACTCGCCTCAATATCCAGTCTCCGTCACTCTCTCGCTGCAGCCTTCTTACCTCTCCAACTCCAGCCTCCAAACCCTTCTAATCCAACCTGAATATCCTTCAAACTCTAGTCCATGGCCCCTCCAAATCTCACCTCCATCCCCCTCCAATTCCCAGCTCCACATTTCCCTAACTCAAGCCTTAATATGCGTCCAGCTCCAACCTCAATATCCTGCCACCCCAGCCTCAATATCCCTCTAACTACAGCCTCCGTACCCCTGCAAATACAGCCTCAATACCATTCCATCTCCAGCCACAGACTCCCCCAACTCCAGCTTCAATGTCCTTCCAAATTCAACCTCAGTATCTCTCAAACTCCAGCCTCCATGCCCGTCCAAAGTCAACGTCCACCCCTCCAGTTCCAAATCCCTCCAACACCAGCTTACTCCACTCCAACTCCATCCTATGATGCCACATCAATATCCCTCGAACTCCAGCCTCAATCTCCATCGTCCATCCTCCATACCCCTCAAGCTCCTGTCTCTGAACCCCTCCAACCCCAGGCTCCATAGCTCCCAACTCCTGCTTCAAGAACCCCCATCTCCAGCCTCAATATGCCTCCAGCACCAGCATCAATTGCCCTCCATCACCAACCTCAAAATCCCTCCAAATCCAGCCATTGCACCCAAACTCCCACCTCAATATCCCTCCACCTCCAGCCACCACCACCCCAACTCTAACCTCAAGATTCCTCCAACTCCAGCCTCAATAACCCTCCACCTCCAGCCTCCATCCCCCTCCAACTCCATCAACATCCCTCCAACTCCAGCTCCAGCCCTCAATACCCTCAACTCCAGGCTCTGTATCACTCCATCTTCAGCCAACAATGCCACCAATTCCTGCATTAATATCTCTTGAACTCCAGCCTCAATATCCATCCATCTCTAGCCTCCGACCCCTGCAAATCCAAACTGAATATCCCTTCAACACCAGTCTCCAACCTCCCCAACTCCAGTCTAAATATCCCACCAGCTCCAGCCTTAATATCCCTAGAACACCAACCTCCATACTCGTACAAAGTCTGCATCAGAACCTTTCAACTACAACCTGAATATCCCTCCAACTCTAGACTCAATATTCCACCATCTCTGCCTCAATATCCCTCTAACTACAGCCCCAATGTCCTTCCAGCTCAAGGCTCCATATCCTCCAAATCTATCCTTTGTACCCTCTAACTCCAGCCTCTGTACCCCAACAACTCCAGGCTCCATCCCTCTCCAGTTCCACCCTCAATATCCCCCAACTCCAGCCTCAATACCCCTCCAACCCATCTCTGACCCTTTCAAATTCTACCTGAATATCCCTCCAACTCCAACCTATGATGCCTCCAATTCCTACCTCAATATCTCTCGAACTCCAGCCTCGATATACCTCCAACTCCAGCCTCGGTATCGCTCAAATTCCAACCTCAATATCTCTCATACTTCAGCCTCTGTCCCCCTCCAACTCCAGACTCCGACACCTCCAACTCCAGTCTCAATATCCCTCCAACTTGAGAATCAACATCCCACCACCTCCTGCCTCAATATCCCTCTAACTACAGCCTCCATGCCCCTGCAAATACAGCCTCAATATCCTTCCAACTTCATTGCCAAGCAACATATCCTCCAAATCTATCCCCGTGCCCATCTAAATCCATCCTCCATACCCATCCAACTCCAGCCTCAGTATCCCTCCAACTCCAGCTTCTATCTGCCTCCAACTTCACCTTCAACAACCATCCAACTCCAGCCTCAATATATTTCCAACTCCAGCCTACGACCCCAGTCTTTGACCCCTCCATCTCCAGCCTCAGTATCCCTCCAACTCCAACCTCAATGTTCTTTCAACTCCAGCCTCAATATCCCTCCAACTCCAGCCTCTGAGCCCTCTAACTCCATCTTATGACCCCTTCTCCAGGCTCCATATCATCCCAGCTGCAGCGTCAATACCCTTACAACTGTAGCCGCAGTATCCCTCCAACTCAGGGAACTGTATCCCTCCAACTCCAGCCACCCACCCTCCACCACATGCCTCAATATTCCTCCACTCCAGCCTCAATATCCCTCAAACTCCAGCCTCCAACCTCCTTCACCTCCAGCTTCAATATCCATCCAATTCCAGCCTCTGTCAATATCCAACCCCAACTTCCATATCCCTCCAACTCCATCCTCCTTCCTGCTCTAAATCGGCCTCCAAACCCAGGTTACATATCCTCCATCAACCTCCAACAGCAGTGCCGTACCCCACCAACTCTCGCCTCAACATCTCTCCAACTCCAGCCTCCGACTCCCCTGCAACTCTAGCCCACGATGCTTCCATACTCCCCTCAATATCCCTCCAACTTGAGCTTCCATCCCCCTCCAATTCAGCCCTGAACATCCCTCCAACACCAGCCACAATATCCCTCCAACTCCTGCCTCAATATCCTCCAAATCTATCCTACGTACCCTTCCAACTCCAGCAGCTATACCCCAGCCTCCACCCCCTCCAACTCCAGCCTCGATGTATTTCCAACTCCAGCAACAGTATCACTCCCACTCTAGCCTAAATATCCCTCCAATTCCACCTCTGACCCCTCCAAAACCATCCCGGTATGCCTCCAAATCCACCCTCCATCCTCTCCAACAACCTGAATATCCCTCCAACTCCAGTGTACTACCCCTCCAACTCCTGCCTCCATTCCCCTCCAAATCCAGCTTCAGTTTTCCTCCAACTCCAGCATCTGACCCCTCTTCCGGCTTCGATATCCCTGTAACTCCCGCCTCCATCCCCCTCTAAATCCAGCCTATGATGCCTCAAACTCCTGCTTCAATATCCCTCCAACTCCAGCTTCAATATTCCTCCACCTCCAGCAACAGTATCCTTCCAACTCCAGCTTCAATATTCCTCCACCTCCAGCAACAGTATCCTTCCAACTCCTGCCTCAATATCCCTCCAACTCCAGCTTCAATATTCCTCCACCTCCAGCAACAATATCCTTCCAACTCCAGCTTCAATATTCCTCCACCTCCAGCAACAGTATCCTTCCAACTCCTGCCTCAATATCCCTCCAACTCCAGCTTCAATATTCCTCCACCTCCAGCAACAGTATCCTTCCAACTCCAGCTTCAATATTCCTCCACCTCCAGCAACAGTATCCTTCCAACTCCTGCCTCAATATCCCTCCAACTCCAGCTTCAATATTCCTCCACCTCCAGCAACAGTATCCTTCCAACTCCAGCTTCAATATTCCTCCACCTCCAGCAACAGTATCCTTCCAACTCCAGCTTCAATATCCCTCCACCTCCAGCAACAGTATCCTTCCAACTCCTGCCTCAATATCCCTCCAACTCCAGCTTCAATATTCCTCCACCTCCAGCAACAGTATCCTTCCAACTCCAGCTTCAATATTCCTCCACCTCCAGCAACAGTATCCTTCCAACTCCAGCCTCCATTGATCTCCATCTCCAGGCTCCATATCCATCCTCTGTACCCTTCCAACTCCAACTTATGTCACTTCAAACTCCTGCCTCAATATCCCTCCAACTCCAGCTTCCATCCTGTTTCAACTCCAGCCCATGACACCTTCAACTCCAGGCTCCGTATCCTCTAACTCCAGCCTCAATAACCCTCCAACTCCAGACTCCATAATCCCTCAACCCTAGCTTCCTTACCACTCCAACTCCAGCCTCCTGCCCCTCTAATTCCAGCCTCCGGCCCCTCCAACTCCAGCTTCCTTATTTCCACAACTCCTGTCTCAATATCCCTCCAACTCCAGATTTCAACCCCTCCAAATCCAGTTCCAATATCTTTCCAACTCCAGCATCTGTCCACCTCCAACTCCAACCTCAATATCCCTCAAACTTCAGCCTCAATATCCCTCCAATTCCAGCTTCTGACCCCACCAACTTTCAACCCCTCCAACTCCCTCCTCCATTCCTCTGACCCCAGCCTCAATATTGTTCTGTATCCCTCCAAATGTGCGTGCGTGCGCATGTATGAGTGTGTGTGTGTGTGTTTCTATACAGTACTGTGCAAAATTCTTAGGCACATATATAAAGCTAGGGTGCCTAAGAATGTTGTACTTCTCAACGTGAAGCAGAGAGCGAGGCTGTAAATCTGGTGGGAGCAAATGATGTTGGGAATAGTGAGGATGGAGCACCACAAGAAGAGTGTGGGACAGGTAGCAGGGAAGGAGTACTGAGGGGTGGGGTGGTACAGATACAGACACACTCAGACCTGAGACAACAGGCAAGGTCACTTGATTCCAAACAGGAGGTTTTGTGATCATTACAGAATGTCTATGGTGTTTCCAGCTCCCTCTGCTCTCTCTACTCCTTTTTCCAACCATTATTACAGTACTGTGCATATGTCTGAAACAGCTGAGCTATATGTGTGTCTAAGGTTTTATTGCACAGTTCTGTATATATGTGTGTGTGTGTGTGTGAATGTCATAGACTCATAGTAAAATAGAGCACAGAATCAGGCCCTTTGGCCCATCCAGTCAATGTTGAACCTTTTAACATGTCTGAACAACTGGCGTCCTGTCACACTCACCTCAGTACTAAGCAAATGCTTTGAGAAGCTGGTCAAGGACTACATCTGCATCTTTGCTGCCACCCACACTGGACCCCTTACATTTTGCCTACTGATCGACAGATGACACAATAGCCACAGCTCTACACAGCACCCTTACACACCTGGAGAAGAAGGATGCTTATGTGAGAATGCTGTTCATTGTCTACAGTTTAGCGTTCAACACCATAATTCCCTCCAAGAAGCTCAGAGTCCTCAGCATTCACCCTGCCTGCTGTAGCCGGATCTTGGACTTTCTGTCAGATGGCCGGTAGGTGGTGAGAGTGGGCTCCCTCAACTCCACCCCTCTGACCCACGACACAGGAGCCCCTCAGGGCTGTGTCCTAAGCCCCCTCCTTTACTCCCTGTATACCCCATGACTGTGTTGCCACCCTCAGCTCCAATCTGCTAATTAAATTTGCTGACAATACTACATTAATTAGAACATAGAAAACCTACAGCACAATACAGGCCCTTCGGCCCACAATGCTGTGCCGAACATGTACTTACTTTAGAAATTATCCAGGGTTACCCATAGCTCTCTATTTTTCTAAGCTCCATGTACCTATCCAGGAGTCTCTTAAAAGACCCTATCATATCCGCTTCCACCACCGTTGCCAGCAGTCCATTCCACGCACTCACCACTCTCTGAGTAAAAAATTTACCCCTGACATCTCCTCTGCATCTACTTCCAAGCACCTTAAAACTGTGCCCTCTCGTGTTAGCCATTTCAGCCCTGGGAAAAAGCCTCTGACTATCCACATGATTAGCCTAATCTCAAATAATAATGAGGCAGCCTACAGAGAAGTCAAGGAAACAACCTGTCCACAGAGTCACAAAGACAAAGGAGCTGGTTGTGGATTATAGGAGGAATGGAGACAGACTAACCCCTATCGACATCAATGCATCTGGGGTTGAGAGGGTGAACAGCTTTAAGTTCCTCAGCATACACATCACCAAAGATCTCACGTGGTCTCTACACACCAGCTATGTGATGATAAAGGGACAACAGCACCTCTTTCACCTCAGACGGTTGAGGAGGTTTGGTATGGGCCCCAAATCCCAAGAACTTTCTATAAAGGCACAATTGAGAGCATCCTGACTGGCTGCATCACTGCCTGGTATTGGAACTGCACCTCCCTTAATCGCAGGACTCTGCAGAGAGTGGTGCGGACAGCCCAGCACATCTGTGGATGTGAATTTCCCACTATTCAGGACATTTACAAAGGCAGGTGTGCAAAAATATCATTGGGGACCCAAGACACCCCAACCACAAACTGTTCCAGCTGTTACCATCCAGGAAACGGTATCACAGCATAAAAGCCAGGACCAACAGGCTCCAGGACAGCTTCTTCCACCAGGCCATTAGACTGATTAATTCATGCTGATACAATTGTATTTCTATGTTATATTGACTATCCTGTTATACATAATATTTATTTTAAGTTACTATAATTTGCACATTGCACATTTAGATGGAGATGTAACATAAAGATTTTTACTCCTCATGTATGTGAAGAATGTAAGTAATAAAATCAATTCATTTCAACTCCCATCGACCTGCACTGGTACCATAGCCCTCCATACCCCTACTATCCATGTACCACACCAAACTTTGCTTAAACATTGAAATCAAGCTTGCAGGCGCCATTTGTGCTGACAGCTCATTCCACACTCTTACGACCCTCTGAGTGAGGAAGCTTCCCCTCATGTTCCCTTAAACCTTTCACCTTTAGCCTTTAACCCATGACCTCTGGTTGTAGTCTCACCCAATGTCAGTGGAAAAAGTCTGCTTGCATTTACCCTACCTATACCCCTCATAATTTTGTATCCCTCCATCAAATATCCCTGCATTCTTCTATGTTCTAACCTATTCAATCTTCCCTTATAACTCAGGTCCTCCAGTTCTGGCAACATCCTCTGTATTCTTTCAGTCCTATTTGTATCTTTCCTGTAGGTAGGTGACCAACACTGCACACAATACTCCAAATTAGGCCTAACCAACATCCTATACAATTTCAATGTAAAATCCCAACTCCTGTCCCAAATACTTTGATTTATGAAGGCCAATGTGTCAAATGCTTTCTCTAAGACCCTACCTCTCTGTGACAATACTTTCAATGAATTACACTATGGACCTGTATTCCCAGTCCCTTTGTTTTAGATCATTCCTCAGTGCCCTGCTGGACCCTGTAAGACTCATCCTAGTTGTTGCTTCTGAAATGCAACACCATGCACATGCCTGCATTAGGTTTCATCTGCCATTTTTCAGCTAGCTTGTCCAGATCCCACTGCAAGTTCTGGTAGTCTTCCTCGCTGTCCACGACACCCTCAATCTTGGAGTCATCTGCAAATTTACTGATCCAGTTAATCATATTATCATCCAGATCATTGATATCGATGACAATCCCTGTGGCACTCCTCTAGTCACGGGCCTCCAGTCGTCTACTACCACTCACTGTCTCCTCCAATCTCCAATCCAGTTTCTTACCACATCTTGAATGCTGAGTGACTGAACCTTCTTGACCGGTCTTCTATGCGGGATCTTATCAAATATAATCAATATCCACTGCCTTGAAAATCTCTATAAGATTGGTTAAACATGACCGACCACACACAAAGCCAAGCAGACCATTCGTGATCAGTCCCTGTCTATCCAAGTACCCATTTATCCAATCCCTCAGAATCCCTTCCAATAACTTTCCCACAACTGATGTCAGGCTCAACGGCCTATAGTTTCCTGGTTTATTCTTAGAGCCTTTACTAAACGATGGTACCACGTTAGCCATCATCCAATCCTCCAGTACCTCACTTGTCACGAAGGATTTCTGCACTTGCCTCCCACAGGGTCTGAGGGAACACCTTGTCAGCCCCTGGGGATTTATCCACCCTGATTTGCCTCCTCCTCTGTAATAGAGTCCGTGCTGCTTTGCCTCACATCTATAGACTCAGTGTCCATCTCCCGAGTAAACACAGGGCAAAAAATACATTTTGATGAAGGGTGATGAAGGGTTTTGGCCCAAAACATCGCTATTACCTCCTCTCATAGATGCTGTCTGGCCTGCTGAGTTCTGCCAGCATTTTGTGTTTTTTATTTAGATCTCCCCATCTCTTTTGGTTCCACACATGGATTACCATTCCGAACTTCCCGAGGACCAATTTTGTCCTTTTTGTTGTTAACATATCTGTCAAATCCCTTGGGATTTTCTTTCTCCTTGTCTGCTAAGGCAAACTTATGCCTTCTTTTATCGCTCCTGATTTCTTTCCTCCGTGTTCTCTTGCATTTCTTACACTCCTCAAGCCTCATTTGTTCCTACCTGTTGTGCTCATTTTTCCCTTAACCCAGGCCTCCACATCTCTTGAAAGCCAAGGTTCCCTGCCCTTGTTACCTTTACTTTTTATTTTGACTGGCTTTGTATTCTCAAAATTTCACTTTTGAAGGCCTTCCTCTTACCAATACACTTCTGCCAGAAAAAATCCTGCCCCAATCCACACTTCACAGATTCTTTCTGATGTCATAAGAATTGGCCTTCTTCCAGTTTAGAATCTCAACCCGAGGACCAGATCAAACCTTATCCACACTTACCTTGAAACTAATGGTATTATAGATACTGAATGCAAAGTGTTCTCTCACCTGCCCTGTCTCATTCCCTGATAGAGCATCTGGTATCACACTGTCTCTAGTTGGGTCTTCCATGTACTGATTAAGGAAACGTTCCTGAACTCATTTAAAAAACTCTATTCCATCCAGCTCTTTTACAGTATGGGATTCCCAGTCAATATGGGGAAAGTTAAAATCACCTGCTAGCACAGTCTTATGTTTCTTGTAACAGTCTGTGATCTCTCCACTAATTTGTTCCTCTAAGTCCCTCGGACTGCTGGATGGTCTATAATACAGCCCTATTAACATGGTCATATTTTTCTTATTCCTCAGTTCCACCTATAAAGCCGCACTAGTTGAGTTCTCTAGTTGTCCTGACTGAGCACTGCTGTGACATTTTCCCTGACTAGTAATGCCACCCCTCCCCTTTAATCCCTCTTGCTCTGTCGCATCTAAAACACCAGAGAACAGGAATGTGTGTGTGTGTGTGTGTGTGTGTGTGTGTGTGTGTGTGTGTGTGTGTGTGTGTGTGTGTGTGTGTGTGTGTGTGTGTGTGTGTGTGTGTGTGTGTGTGTGTGTGTGTGTGTGTGTGTGTGTGTGTGTGTGTGTGTGTGTGTGTGTGTGTGTGTGTGTGTGTGTTTGAGAGGCAGTGTCCATGTGTTCAAAGTCCATTTAGGAATCAGATGACAGAGGGGAAGAAGTTGTTCCTGAATCGCTGAGTGTGTGCCTTCAGGCTTCTGTATCTCCTACCTGATGGTAACAGTGAGAAAAGGGCATGCCCTGGGTGCTGGGGGTCCTTCATAATGGATGCTGCCTTTCTGAGACACTGCTCCCTGAAGATGTCCTGGGTACTTTGTAGGCTAGTGCACAAGATGGAGCTGACTAGATTTACAACCTTCTGCAGCTTCTTTCGGTCCTGTGCAGTAGCCCCTCTATACCAGACAGTGATGCAGCCTGTCAGAATGCTCTCCACGGTACAACTATAGAGGTTTTTGAGTGTATTTGTTGACATACCAAATCTCTTCAAACTCCTGATAAAGTGTAGCTGTGTCTTGCCTTCTTTATAACTGCATTGATATGTTGTGGCCAGGTTAGATCCTCAGAGATCTTGACACCCAGGTACTTGAAACTGCTCACTCTCTCCACTTCTGATCCCTCTATGAGGATTGGTGTGTGTTCCTTCATCTTACCCTTCCTGAAGTCCACAATCAGCTCTTTCGTCTTACTGACGTTGAGTGCCAGGTTGTTGTTGTGACACCATTCCACTAGTCGGCATATCTCACTCCTGTACCCCCTCTCATCACCACCTGAGATTCTACCAACAATGGTTGTATCGTCAGCAAGTTTGTAGATGGTATTTGAGCTGTGCCTAGCCACACAGTCATGTGTATAGAGAGAGTAGAGCAGTGAGCTAAGCACACACCCCTGAGGTGTGCCAGTGTTGATTGTCAGCGAGGAGGATACGTTATCACCAATCCACACAGATTGTGGTCTTCCGGTTAGGAAGTCGAGGATCCAATTACAGAGAGAGGTACAGAGAAAATAACATGTTTATTCCAACCGTTTGTCATGGAACACACCTGTGTGACACACTCCCCTCACCAGACTCTCTCAGATGAGGCTGTGGAATCCCAGGAACACTGAGCATCTGATCAGTGTTCCAGAGTGAGTGTCAGATCGGGAGTGGTGAGGGACTGACACCTCACATCCTATGGGAGCTTGACTCTGGATTGAACTGTGTGAGCTGGAAGACCTGCACCATCCTCTCTCTGAGCCCAGGGTTCAGTTACACGTTCCTACCTGTCCGCCAACTCCCTGTGGACTCTGTCATTCAAAACAGAAACAGATCCATGCCAACTAGGGTTCCTGCCCGTGCTAGTCCCATTAGCCCATGGAAAGGCAGAGCAGACGATGGAATGAATGGGCTAATCCTGCTCTCGTGTCTTATGGCCCTATCATTTCCATGTCCAAAAGGTCTTATCAATTCCTGTCTTCAATTGCAACATAACATCCCAATTTGTATTCCATCCG
The DNA here is from genome assembly GCF_048418815.1 of Hemitrygon akajei. Classification (NCBI taxonomy): domain Eukaryota; kingdom Metazoa; phylum Chordata; class Chondrichthyes; order Myliobatiformes; family Dasyatidae; genus Hemitrygon; species Hemitrygon akajei. The sequence continues at coordinate 1,376,636 of NC_133144.1, read as the reverse complement.
GTGATTTAGTTCCCTGCATCAAAATTGCACAAGTTTATCACACTCCAAGAAGAGAAATTCCTCTTCATCCCTTGAATTCACACTTAGAACATAGAACAGTAGTTCAAAGTAAATTTATTATCAAAGTAATTAAGTCTCACCATGTACCACTCTCAGATACATTTTCTCACAGGCACTCACAGTAAATCCATAATAGAATAATAACCATAGTAAAATCAATGGAAGACTGCACCTGTATGGCGGACAATCAGTGTGCGAAAGACAACAGACTGTGTGAGTACAAAGAGAAAGGAATAATAACAAGAACTATCAAGAGCATGAGATGAAGATTCCTTGAAAGTGAGTCCATTGGTTGTGGGAACAGTTCAGTGATGGGACAAATGAATTTGAGTGAAGTTATCCCCTTTGGTTTAAGGGCCTGTTGGTTGAAGGATAGAAACTGTTCTTAAACTTGGTGCTGTGAGTCCTGTACCTTCTTCCTAATGGCAGCAGCGAGAAGAGAGCATGTCCTGGGTGCTGGGGGACGCTGCTTTTCTGTAACACTGCTCCTTGTAGATGTGCTCAGTGGTGGGGAGGGCTTTAGCCATGATGGACTGGGCTGTATCCACTACATCTTGTAGGATTTTCCATTCAAGGGCATTGGTGTGAATGTATGGAGAAGGAAGCCGGCCCCGGGAGACTGGAAGCGAAGCATCTCTGTGAGGTGTGTGTCAGATGTCAGCGATGCAAAGGATTCAAAATGTTTAATGCCATTTCCTGTACACACGTGTAAAGGAGAACAAAATAATTGTTACAACACATCCCATGAAGCACAGAAAATACAATAAAGAGCACAATAATTTTAAAAAGCTCAATAGATACAAATATATAAGATAGTTTATATACTTGTATGGAGTGTATGATCATAAAGTGACACTAGGCACAGGAATGTCTGTAAACAAGGTGTCTGACAGGAAATGATGTAGTTGTGGTGGTTGGGGCTGTGGAGGGGTAGATTAGTGGGTGGAGGCGTTGACCAGTCTCACTGCTTGGGGAAAGTGACTGTGTTTGAGTTGGTGGTCCTAGTGTGGATACTGCGTAGCCTCCTTGCTGATGGGAGTGGGACAGACTGTCCCTGAGCAGGGTGGGGGATCCGTCATGATGATGCAAATATCCGTGAGCTGCGCCTATGTTGTTTGTCAGCAAGGAGAAGATGTTATTTCTGATCCACACTGTAAGCTAAACCGGGCACAGTCCTGATCTCAGAAGTCCATTGCCCACTGAACCAAGTAATATTGCCTCTAACCCTGTGTGAAACTGCCTATTACCACCAGCACAGGAGTAACCTTAGTCGAGTTTTAAACTGGCCCAAGCTCCCCGGATCACTGAGAAATGCAGTTGACGGTGAGCCTGAGCCTGTTGTACTGGTGAAGGACAGGCAGAAGCTGTATCCCTGGGCTGACACTCCCTCTCCTCACAGAGTTTCCTGACATTGGACATAAAACTTAGAACGGTACAGCACAGCACAGGCCCTTCGGCCCACAGTGTCGTACTGAACCGATTCAATTAGTAATCAAATAGACAACTAAACTAATCTCTTCAGCCAAAACAATGTCCATGTCCGTCCATTTTCCTCACGTTCACGTGCCTATGTAAACATCTCTTAAGAGTCCATACTGTGTCTGCGTCTGCCACCACCCCCGGCACTGCACTCCCGGCAGTCTCTGTCCCTCTCACTTTAAATACATGCCCTCTGGTATTAGATATTTCAACCCCAGGAAGAAGATAGTCTGTCTATGCCTCTCTTAATCGTATAAACCTCCGATCTCCCGTCAGCCTCTGCAGCTCCAGAAAAAACAACCCAAGTTTGTCCAAACTCTCTTCCAATAGTCCAAATAAGGCCACATATCTTCCTGACTTTTAAACTTAATGCTTCAGCCAATAAAAGCAAGCATACCTTATGTCTCCTTAAGCACCATATCAACCTGCGTAACCACTTTAAACCAAGATCGCTCTGCTCATCAATACGATTCAGGGCCTTGCCCCTAGCACTTGGCCGGTTAAGCTCCATCTGCCATTTCTCCTCCCATATTTATAAACTTATTGAGATACAGCATGGGTCCTTCTGGCCCCTCATGCTGTGCCAGCCAGCAACTCCTGATTTACCCCACGCCTAATCACGAGACAATTTACAATGACAAATTAACCTACGTCTTTGGACTGTGGGAGGAAACCGAGAAACCCACGTAGTCCATGGGGAGGAAGTACAGGCGTCAGAATCGAACTCTGAACTCCGATGCCCCAGACTAATCACTACACAGCCATGGCCCCCATATCTGGAACTGATCTGCGCCCTGCTGTATTCTTTGCCAATCTCCTACGCTATCCACGGCACCACCAATCTTCGTGTCATCTGCAAAATTACAAAGGCACGCATCTACATTTTCATCCAGGTCATTGATATATATCGCAAACAGCAGAGGTCTCAGTACAGGTCCCTGCAGAACACCACTAATCACAGGCTTCACGTAGTATAATCTCTCACTCACCATGTAGAACACTGCCTTCCCTGTAAATATCTCCAATGATATAACTGAGACTGTAAAGTTTAAGCAGGGAACAAATAGTTTATTGATTCTATTTTTCTCCCCAGTGGATGCTGCATGTGAGTTATTGACTGTCAGAGTTAATACACCCTGCACAAACAGGCAGTTCAACACCGAGAGGAGATGAGAAATCCAGGAATGCCTCACGCATCCACACATGTGCCCAGGTCAAAGCTGGGGACTAGACTCCGTCCCCCTACAGCAGAAGTTTCCAACCTTTCTTATGCCAAGGACCCATGGACACCAGGTTGGAACCCCCTGCTCTACACATGCCCTGCCCAGGACATGGGTTAGAAACTGTGTCTACCCTCTGCACTGTCCCATCACACACACACTCACACTCACACTCACACACACACTCACACACACTCTCACACACTCACACTCACACACACACACACTCACAAACACACACACTCACACACACACTCACACACTCACACACACACTCACAAACACACACTCACACACACACACTCTCACACACACACTCACAAACACACACACTCTCACACACACACTCACACACACACTCTCACACACACCCACACACTCACACACACACTCACACACACTCTCACACACTCACACACACACACTCACACACACTCACTCACCACTCACACACACACACTCACACACACACACTCACACACACTCACACACACACTCACAAACACACACACTCACACACATACACTCACACACACACTCACACTAACACACACACTCTCACACACACCCACACACTCACACACACTCACAAACACACACACACACTCACACACACCCACGCACTCACACACACTCACAAACACACACACTCACACTCACATACACACACTAACACACACTCACACTCACACACACACTCACACACACACACTCTCACACACACCCACACACGCACACACACACTCACAAACACACACACTCACACTAACACACACACACTCACTCATGCTCACTCACACACACACACACACACACACACACACACACACACACACACACACACACACACACACACACACACACACACACACACACACACACACTCACACTCACATACACACACCTATTGAGGCTGCTCCTGTTCTAAACATTCACTGTCCCCTAGGTGGAGCATTCCAAGGTTCACTAACCTTTGGGTGAAGACCTTTCTTCTTATCTTCGTCCTTATGTTAAGACTATAACCCTGGTCCACAGCCAGGAAGAACATCTTCCCTACATTGACCCTCCCAAGCTCTGTAAGAAATTTCTATGCTTCACTAAGATCTTCTCTCATTTTTCTCAACTATAGACATATAGAGCATATCTGCACAACCTCTCCTCATATAACAAGTCCACCATTCATGTAACCAGACTTGTGAATCTTCACTGCACCAGCTCAATGGCATGTCCATCCCTTCTTCACCAAGAAACCCAGACCTGTCCACAACTCAGTCAGCTCGGTGCTGACTGAACCTTGTACAAATGCTGTAAGACAGAAGTTGTGGAGAATCTCAATAAACCAGGCAGTATCTGTGGAAAGAGAGACAGTCATTGTTTGCTGACCCCTAACCACACACCTACAGAAACTGCCTGACCTGCCAAGATAACTAGCAATCTCCGTTTGATATCAGATTTCTTGTGCCTACAGTTTTAACTTTCCTGTACTACCACTGTTAGACTTCTTTACTCCTGTACAGATCACCTTGTAATAAGTTCAAAGTTCAGAGAAAATTTATTATCGAAGTACATACATACAACCCTGAGATTCACTTCCTTGTGGCCATTCACAGTAAATACAACGAAACGCAACAGAATCCAACAGCATGGACAGATGTGCAAAAGACAACAAACTGTGCAAATACAAAAATAAAACAAAATAATAATAAATAAGCAATGAATATCAGAACATGAGATGAAGAGTCCTTGAAAGTGAGTCTGTTAGTTGTGGGAACAGTTCAGTGATGGGGTGAGAGAAGTTACCCCCTCTGGTGCGAGAGCCTGATGGGTGAGGGGTATAAACTGTTCCTAAACCTGGTGGTGTGGGTCCTGACGTTCCTGTTCCTGATAGCAGCAGTGAGAAGGGAGTGTGACCTCAATGGTGGGGGTCCTCGATAATAGAAACTGACACATTGATAATAAAGACCAACACATCCACTTTCAACCACACCCAGCTCCCTTTGAACGTCAAAATCACCCAGTCTCTCAACATGTTATAAATGTTTCTGTTCTCCCTGGCGTGATTGGCATCTTCCCTATCCCCATCCCCATCCGCTCCCTCTCCCATCACCATCCCCTCTACACACTCTCCAATTTTTCTCTCCCATCACTATCCCCTCCCTCCATCCCCTCTCGCCTCCCTCCATCCCCTCTTCCCTCCCTCCATCCCTTCTCGCCTCCCTCCATCCCCTCTCCCCTCCCTCCATCTCCTCTCCTCTCCTCCATCCCCTCTGCCCTCCCTCCATCCCTCTCCCCTCCATCCTCTCTCCCCTCCCTCCATCCCCTCTCCTCTCCATTCCTTCTCCCCTCCATCCTCTCTCCCCATCACAATCTCCTCTCCCCATCTCATACAACAAAGCAAACTTTAGTGGGAAGACAGGGGATTGGCAGGCTTTTAAAAGCCTGCAGAGAGTAACTAGAAGAATGATTTGGAGGGAAAAGATGAAATATGAAAGCAAGCTAACAAACAGTATCCAAGTGGATAGTAAAAGCTTTTTTCAAATATGTAAAAAATAAGAGAGAGTTGAGAGTGGATATAAGACCATTAGAAAATGAGATTGGAGAAGTAATAATGGGGGACAAGGAGATGGCAGATGAATTAAATGAGTATTTTGCATTAGTCTTCATTGTGGAAGACACTAGCAGTGTGGTAGATATCGGAGGGATTGAGACAAGAGAAATGAATGGTTAATATTATAAGGGAGAAGGTGCTCAAAAAGCTGAAAGACGTAAGGGTACATAAGTCACCCAGACCAGACGAACTGCACCCTAGGGTTCTGAAAGAGAAGTAGCGTTAGAGATTGTGGAGGCATTAGAAATTATCTTTCAAAAATCATTGGACTCTGGCATGGTGCCTGAGGACAGGAAAATTGCAAATGTCACTCCATCCTTGAAGAAAGGAGGAAGGCAGCAGAAAGGAAATTATAGATCAGTTAGCCTGACCTCAGTGATCGGGAAGATGTTGGAGTCAATTGTTAAGGATGAAGTGATGGAGTACTTGGTGACACAGGACAAGATAGTACATAGTCAGCATGGTTTCCTTCAGGGAAAATCCTGCCTGACGAACCTGTTGGAATTCTTTGAGGAGATTGCAAGTAGGATAGATAAAGGGAATGCAGTGGATGTTGTATATTTTGGACTTTCAGAAGGCCTTTGACAAGGTGCCACACATGAGGCTGCTTACCAAGTTAAGAGCCCATGGTTCTACAGGAAAGTTACTGGCATGGTTAGTGCATTGACTAATTGGTAGGAGGCAGTGAGTGGGAATAAAAGGATGCTTTTCTGGTTGGCTGCCAGTGACTAGTGGTGTTCCACAGGGGTCGGTGTTGGGACCACTTCTTTTTATGCTGTATATCAATGATTTAGATGATGGAATAGATGGCTTTGTTGCCAAGTTTGCAGATGATACAAAGATTGGTGGAAGAGAAGGTAGTTTTGAGGAAATGGGTAGGCAATAGAGGAACTTCAACAGATTAGGAGAAGGGGCAAGGGAGTGGCAAATGAAATACAATGTTGGAAATTGGATTCAGAGGAAGTTCACAAGGATGATTCCAGGAATGAAGGGGTTATCATACAAGGATTGTTTGATAGCTCCTGGGTCTGTACTCACTGGAATTTAGAAGAATGAGGGGAGATCTCATTGAAACCTTTCAAATGTTGAAAGGCCTAGACAGAGGCCTAGTAGATGTGGAAAGGATGTTTCCCATGGTGAAGGAATCTAGGACAAGAGGGCACAGTCTCAGGATAGAGAGACGTCAATTTTAAACAGAGAAGTAGAGAAATTTCTTTAGCCAGAGAGTGGTGAATTTGTGGAATTTGTTACCAAAGACAGCTGTGGAGGTCAGTCAGTATTTAAGGCAGAGCTTGATCGGTTCTTGATTGGTCATGGCATCAAAGGTTATGGGGGGAAGGCTGGGGAATGGGGCTGTAGAGGAGAAAAAGGAATCAGCCATGATAGAATGGTGAAGCAGACTAGATGGGCCAAATAGTCAATTCTGCTCTTATGTCTTATGGTCTTTTCTCCATCTCCTCTCCCCATCACAATCCCCTCTCCTGTCTCTCCATCCCTCTCCCCACTCACCATCCCTCTCTCCATCACAATCCCCTCTCCCACATCATTATCTCCTCTCCCCACTCACCATCCCTCTCCCCATCACAATCCCCTCTCCCACATCATTATCTCCTCTCCCCACTCTCCATCCCTCTCCCGTGTCTCCATCTCCTCTCCCCTCTCTCCATCCCTCTCCCCATCACAATCCCTTCTCCCCTCTCTCCATCCCTCTCCCCACTCTCCATCCCTCTCCCAATCACAATCCCTTTCCCTACTCTCCATCCCTCTCCCCATCACAATCCCTTCTGCCCTCTCTCCATCCCTCTCCCCAATCTCTACCTCCTCTCGCCACTCTCCACTTTCTCTCCTCATCACAATACCCTCTCCCCATCACTGTCTTCTCTTCCCTCTCTTCATACCCTCGTCACTCCATCAACTCATCTCGCTTTCACCATCCTCCCTCCCCATAACTATCCCCTCTCTGCATCTTCTCTCTCCCATCATAATCCCACTCTCTCCTCTCCCCTCTCAACACCCCATTCTCCACTTCCTTTGTCCTCATCCTCCTCTCTCCCCATAACTATCTCCTCTCTCCATCCCCTCTCTCCTCTTCATCTCCTTTCCCTTCTCCCCTCTTCATCTCCTTTCCCCTGTCTCCATCCCCTCTTCCCTTGGCTATCTCCTCTCCCCATCACGACCCAATCTCTGTACGTACCTGACACTCACTGCCACCAGCCCCTCTTGGACAGAGTGAGTTCCATTGTCCAACTGGGCAACAGTTCAGTTGAGTCTCCCTGCTCTTGCCCCTCGAAAGATTGAGTGCTATCCCTTGCTGAGATTTTCCACTTCAGTTACCAGAATTTTTGTTAATTCTTGACAAATTCTACAGCAAAATTATAATCACCTGGAATTTAGTTCCACATTCTAATGAATGTTGACCTGAAGCAGATTATAATTTCTGGTCTTTATCACGCCTGACTGCGCTTTATGCAAATCTCAGACGAAGAGGGAGATATTTGCAAAGAAATTTTACTGAAATGTTTTTCGTTGAAACATACGAGATCCATATCAGCAGCTGCATGAGCAATGTCCATGACTTTGTAACAGTACGATCACTGGACAGAACTGGACACTGGTCACTCTGCACTGGTCTCAGTGGACACTGGCATGAGTGTTTCAGTGGATATTGGGCACTGGGAACAGGGCACTCATCTGCCTGGAGGCACTGGGCACTGGGCATGGTCTGAATGGAGGCACTGGGCATGGTCTGAATGGAGCCACTGGACACAGGGTGGTCTGAATGGAGGCACTGGACATGTCATGGTCTGAATGGAGGCACTGGACACTGGGCATGGTCTGAATGGAGCCACTGGATACAGGATGGTCTGAATGGAGGCACTGGACATGTCATGGTCTGAATGGAGACTGGACACTGGGCATGGTCTGAATGGAGCCACTGGACACAGGATGGTCCGAATGGAGGCACTGGACATGTCATGGTCTGAATGGAGACACTGGACACTGGGCATGGTCTGAATGGAGCCACTGGATACAGGATGGTCTGAATGGAGGCACTGGACATGTCATGGTCTGAATGGAGACACTGAACATGTCATGGTCTGAATGGAGACACTGGACACTGGGAATGGTCTGAATGGAGCCACTGGACACAGGATGGTCTGAATGGAGGCACTGGACACAGGATGGTCCGAATGGAGGCACTGGACATGTCATGGTCTGAATGGAGACTGGACACTGGGCATGGTCTGAATGGAGCCACTAGACACAGGATGGTCTGAATGGAGCCACTGGACACAGAATGGTCTGAATGGAGGCACTGGACATGTCATGGTCTAAATGGAGACTGGACACCGGGCATGGTCTGAATGGAGCCACTGGACACAGGATGGTCTGAATGGAGGCACTGGACATGTCATGGTCTAAGTGGAGACTGGACACTGGGCATGGTCTGAATGGAGCCACTGGACACTGGGCATGGTCTGAATGGAGACACTGGACACTGGATGGTCTGAATGGAGGTACTGGACATGTCATGGTCTAAATGGAGACTGGACACCGGGCATGGTCTGAATGGAGCCACTGGACACAGGATGGTCTGAATGGAGGCACTGGACATGTCATGGTCTAAATGGAGACTGGACACTGGGCATGGTCTGAATGGAGCCACTGGACACAGGATGGTCTGAATGGAGGCACTGGACACAGGATGGTCAGAATGGAGGCACTGGACATGTCATGGTCTGAATGGAGACTGGACAGTGGGCATTGTCTGAATGGAGCCACTGGACACAGGATGGTCCGAATGGAGGCACTGGACATGTCATGGTCTGAATGGAGACTGGACACTGGGCATGGTCTGAATGGAGCCACTGGACGCAGGATGGTCCGAATGGAGGCACTGGACATGTCATGGTCTAAATGGAGACTGGACACTGGGCATGGTCTGAATGGAGCCACTGGACACAGGATGGTCTGAATGGAGCCACTGGACACAGGATGGTCTGAATGGAGGCATTGGACATGTCATGGTCTAAATGGAGACTGGACACTGGGCATGGTCTGAATGGAGCCACTGGACACAGGATGGTCTGAATGGAGCCACTGGACACTGGATGGTCTGAATGGAGGCACTGGACATGTCATGGTCTAAATGGAGAATGGACACAGGATGGTCTGAATGGAGGCACTGGACATGTCATGGTCTGAATGGAGGCACTGGACATGTCATGGTCTGAATGGAGGCACTGGACATGTCATGGTCTAAATGGAGAATGGACACAGGATGGTCTGAATGGAGACACTGGACACTGGATGGTCTGAATGGAGGCACTGGACATGTCATGGTCTGAATGGAGGCACTGGACATGTCATGGTCTAAATGGAGAATGGACACAGGATGGTCTGAATGGAGGTACTGGACACTGGATGGTCTGAATGGAGGCACTGGACACAGGATGGTCTGAATGGAGGCACTGGACATGTCATGGTCTGAATGGAGACACTGGACATGTCATGGTCTAAATGGAGACTGGACACTGGGCATGGTCTGAATGGAGACACAGGATGGTCTGAATGGAGCCACTGGACACTGGATGGTCTGAATAGAGGCACTGGACATGTCATGGTCTGAATGTAGCCACTGGACACTGGATGGTCTGAATGGAGGCACTGGACATGTCATGGTCTGAATGGAGCCACTGGACACAGGATGGTCTGAATGGAGACACTGGACATGTCATGGTCTGAATGGAGCCACTGGACACAGGATGGTCTGAATGGAGGCACTGGACACTGGATGGTCTGAATGGAGGCACTGGACATGTCATGGTCTGAATGGAGACACTGGACGTCATGGTCTGAATGGAGCCACTGGACACAGGATGGTCTGAATGGAGACACTGGACATGTCATGGTCTGAATGGAGACACTGGACATGTCATGGTCTAAATGGAGAATGGACACAGGATGGTCTGAATGGAGGCACTGGACACTGGATGGTCTGAATGGAGGCACTGGACACTGGGCATGGTCTGAATGGAGGCACTGGACATGTCATGGTCTGAATGGAGACACTGGACATGTCATGGTCTGAATGGAGCCACTGGACACAAGGTGGTCTGAATGGAGGCACTGGACACAGGATGGTCTGAATGGAGACACTGGACATGTCATGGTCTGAATGGAGACACTGGACATGTCATGGTCTAAATGGAGAATGGACACAGGATGGTCTGAATGGAGGCACTGGACATGTCATGGTCTGAATGGAGACACTGGACATGTCATGGTCTGAATGGAGCCACTGGACACAAGGTGGTCTGAATGGAGGCACTGGACACAGGATGGTCTGAATGGAGACACTGGACATGTCATGGTCTGAATGGAGACACTGGACATGTCATGGTCTAAATGGAGAATGGACACAGGATGGTCTGAATGGAGGCACTGGACACTGGATGGTCTGAATGGAGGCACTGGACACTGGGCATGGTCTGAATGGAGGCACTGGACATGTCATGGTCTGAATGGAGACACTGGACATGTCATGGTCTGAATGGAGCCACTGGACACAAGGTGGTCTGAATGGAGGCACTGGACACAGGATGGTCTGAATGGAGCCACTGGACACTGGATGGTCTGAATGGAGACACTGGACATGTCATGGTCTGAATGGAGCCACTGGACACAGGATGGTCTGAATGGAGGCACTGGACATGTCATGGTCTGAATGGAGACACTGGACATGTCATGGTCTGAATGGAGACACTGGACATGTCATGGTCTGAATGGAGGCACTGTACATGTCATGGTCTGAATGGAGACACTGGACATGTCATGGTCTGAATGGAGACTGGACACTGGGCATGGTCTGAATGGAGCCACAGGACACAGGATGGTCTGAATGGAGCCATAGGACATGTCATGGTCTGAATGGAGACTGGACACTGGGCATGGTCTGAATGGAGACTGGACACTGGGCATGGTCTGAATGGAGACACTGGACATGTCATGGTCTGAATGGAGCCACTGGACACAGGATGGTCTGAATGGAGGCACTGGACATGTCATGGTCTGAATGGAGCCACTGGACACTGGGCATGGTCTGAATGGAGACACTGGACACTGGGCATGGTCTGTATGGAGCCACTGGACACAGGATGGTCTGAATGGAGCCACTGGACATGTCATGGTCTGAATGGAGACATTGGCCTGACTCTGGGCTACACGATGAGCAGATCCCATTGTTTTACACAGGAAGAGTACAACAGTTCCTGGTGTCCTGCAGGTGTGAAGGACGTGTGGAAAGCTCTGCAGCTCTGCCTCCTCTCCAGCCTGAATCTCAGATGTGATCTCATCTGGACAGGTTCTGTACTCACCTGGTGCCTTTCCCCTCTACCCTGTGTGGGCTTCCTTCAGCGTCAAAGTTGCTAACGTTGACTGCCTTTCTCCTGGAAGTTCACTCCCAGTGTTGGTTCTGATGGATTCCTCACTTCCTTGAAGAACCATTAATTCCGGAAACTCGGGGTTGGGACTGAGCCCACAGCCCCAGACTGGGTTAATGAATCACTGGGGTCACGGAAGGTTCTGGTGCAGGGAGCCTCTTGGTCAAAGTTCTTCCTGCCTCTGTTTGGATTATCTTAATCACTTTGTACAATTTGATTAATGCACCTTCAGACATTTTATTAAACATTCTGCCTAATTACTAAAACAATTTGTCACGTTCATTTGAATTTCACAATTTATTGTGGCAACAAATTGCTTTTGAACAGAAAATTTCAAACCACATTTAACTCTTTCAGTTCTGGAGGACAGTAGCCACAGCTGCGGAGATCGAACAGAGTATCCAGATTTCTGCCATCGGTAATTCTACATTTTGAAGCCTGGTGTTTGGTGATTGGCATTTCCTGGGTTCGATGTCAAGGATGAATTGGATGTCCAGATGTCGAGGCCCATTGGCCAGAGCCAAGTCTCTGTGAGTTCGCTGGGGTTGTTGAAAGCCCAGTGTCTGGAGGCCCAAGTCTGTGTCCGAGTCCAGGTCTCAGTCGATGTCTGCGTCCAAATCTATGAATCGCTGAGCTCACTGGGGTGTTCGAAGGTGGCGTCTGCACATCAAGTGTGTGTCTGTGTCCTAGGCCATGTCCAATTTTGTGTCCGAGTCTGTGTCCACTGGAGGCTGGAAGTCTGTCTTGGGGTTAAAGGACGGTGTATGTGGGTAGGTGGGACGGGAAATGTGGCTTGCATTTGCTGTTGTTGTGTTATGTTGTGCTGTGTGTGGCTCTGTTGAACATTGTGGGCAAGCTACATTGGTGCTGGCGTGTGGATTGACTGCCCACAGCACATCCTTGGATGTGACGATCATTGACACAAACAACGTTTTTCACAGTGTTTCCATGTACATGTGACAAATAACTTGAATCTTGATCTTGAGTGACTTTGTACAGCAGGCTTGATGGTGTCAGAAAAGCAAAGGGCCCAGAACATGTCGGCAACGATTCCCAGCAGCAAAGTCTGCAGTGATTCCCAGAAGCAACGATTCCCAGCAGCAAAGTCTGCAGTGATTCCCAGAAGCAACGATTCCCAGCAGCAAAGTCTGCAGTGATTCCCAGAAGCAACGATTCCCAGCAGCAAAGTCTGCAGTGATTCCCAGCAGTAATGCCTACAGATAAATAAAGAACTGTCTCCCCAGCACTAAACCAGCAATGAGGGATTGTTACAAACTGTTTCCCAACATGGGCAAAGGGGCAATTACCCACCATTCCTGTTCTGCCTCAGACTCATGTAAGTTGCTGCAGAGTCTTGTGTCTCCACTTACATGGAGACACAAGACTCTGCAGATGCTGGAAATCTGTAGTAATTCACAGAAAACATTCCAGGACATCAGCAAGCCAGGCAGTAACGTGGAGGGAAAAGTACAGTTGACATTTCAGGCTGGGATACTTGAGTCCAGTTGAATTGTCTGGGGCCATTTCCCTCTATATTTGCTGCCTGACCCGCTGAGTTCCTCCAGGATGTTACGTGAGTTGAACTTGCCTGCTGTCTTTGCACAGGCTACCGTGAAGTGCGTCACAACCAGTGTGTGCAGTATCTGAGGGTCTATCTGAATGGATTAGTGTTTGGTAAAGGTTCACCGTGGCTTCTCTGCTCCTCTGCTCTCAGACTTTCTACAAACCCAAAGATCCCGTGAGTTTTCATAATCCACTTTCAAAACCTGTCCTGTCACTCCCAATGAACTGTCTCCATATCCTCAGCTCCCAATCCATATCCCAGATCCAATGTTCATATCCCAGACCCAATGTCCATATCCCAGATCCAATGTCCATATCACAGATCTAATATCCCAGATCCCAATGTCCATATCCTAGATCCAATGTTCATATCACAGATCCAATGTCCACATCCCAGATCCAATGTCCATATCCCAGATCCAATGTCCATATCCCAGACCCAAAGTCCATATCCCAGATCCAATGTCCAAATCCTAGATCCAATGTTCATTACCCAGATCCCAATGTCCATATCCCAGATCCAATGTCCATATCCCAGATCCAATGTCCACATCCCAGATCCAATGTCCATATCCCAGATCCAATGTCCATATCCCAGACCCAATGTCCACATCCCAGATCCAATGTCCATATTCCAGATCCAATGTCCATATCCCAGACCCAATGTCCATATCCCAGATCCAATGTCCATATCACAGATCTAATATCCCAGATCCCAATGTCCATATCCCAGATCCAATGTCCAAATCCCAGTTCCCAATGTCCATATCCCAGATCCCAGTTTCCATATCTCAGATCTCAATTTCCATATTCCAGATCCAATGTCCATATCCCAGATCTCAATGTCCATTTCCCAGATCTAATGTTCATATCCCAGATCCAATGTCCATATCCCAGATTCAATGTCCATATCCCAGATCCCAATGTCCAAATCCTAGATCCAATGTCCATACCCCAGATCCAATTTCCATATCCCAGATCCCAATGTCCATATCCTAGATCCAATGTCCATATCCCAGATCCCAATGTCCATTTCCCAGATCTAATGTCCATATCCCAGATCCCAATATCCATATCCCAGATCCAATGTCCAAATCCCAGTTCCCAATGTCCATATCCCAGATCCCAGTTTCCATATCTCAGATCTCAATTTCCATATTCCAGATCCCAATGTCCATATCCCAGATCCCAGTTTCCTAACCCTAAATCAAATGAATGGTCCATACCCAGAACCCTCGTTCTTTCTCCCCATTAGAATTCTGCCCTATTTATACTGACTTGCTCCACCAACCCGCAACACCATGTATCTCAGCATTAAATTCTGTCCATCATCAGCGATGTCCTCCCACCAGCCTCTCTCCAACTTTACCCTGTCAGTGACCACCCCCACTGGTTCACTGAGTCTCTGCACGTTGGCAGCAGGGCCTCACAGGCAGAGTGATTCTGATCCATCTCTGTGTGGGGTGAGGTGGTTGGTTGTCCAGCATGTCCGATGATGACAGCAAACCCGTGCGGGAGAGTTTTTAAAGTGGAAAAGCCATGGAACTGGGGCAGTTCCACTCAACCTCAGAAATCCGGGTCCAGTGGCCCGAGCAGTCGTCACAACTAGCGTCTTCCTCGGCTGCAGTGGATGACCAAGATGCCTTCTGTGCCTCATCAAGCCCTTTGCTCCCCACGGTGTGTTGGAGAACTGTCTTCCTGGTCATTGGATCTCAGTGTTGATCTCATCCGCCCAGTCTGCCACAGCTGACCACATACTAGGTCAGGCATGTCCCTTTCTCACCGGGAATGAGGCTGCCAGCCCTCCATTGAAGCGGTGTACCAGAGTGTGGTGGCTGTCGTAGACAAACAGCTATTTGGAGCCACCAGTGAGACTGCGTGTCTGGTGAAGACCAAAGGTGAGAGAGCTTCCCGAGAATGGACACGACCAGCCCCTCCACCAGAGGTGTTACCCCTCCCTGGTTAAGGAATTATTCTGTAAAGACATGAACACTTCTAGTGACCATTCCTGAGCTCTGCGGAACCGTCCCAAACAGCTCACACACAGCCCAGTGCTTCTGATAAAAATGAAGCTCTCTGCCAATGGGATCATTAAAGAATCAATGTGTCCCGCCATCCCTAAAACCAACAGCAGCTGGAATCAAACGCATGGTCTGTGCCAAATTGATTGTATTGCAAATCCCTCCTGGCTTATTCCAATTAACAAAATTGCTACGATGCCGACTGGCCCCAGGTGGAGAAAAGCCAGCCTCCAGAATACTAGAAAGTAGCTGTAGCTGAGAGTTGGCCTGGAGTCAGACTCAGGGTGTCTGATGGGACTGGTAAGATTGATTGACTCCCTCTCAGGGTCAGTGTCCATAGCTGGTAGATTCTATCCTGGATGTATTTTATCCCTAAAATGATCCCAGGGATGAATGGGTACTGTTTGCTCAGACATAAGCAGGTAGTGTTGATCAGCACCATGGTTGCTGTAAGGGAAGTTTTAAAAATACTATCATTACATCTGTCTTTTTATTCATCTTTACCCTTCCAAATTTGGAACATAAGGGAGTCCAGGAGCTGCTCTTGCAATTGGAGAGGGTCCAGAGCAGGTTCATGAGAAGGACCCTGGGAATGAAAGGATTAATGTATGAGGAGTGTTTGATGGCTCTGGGCCTGTACTCACTGGAGATTAGAAGAATGAGGGGGATCTCACTGAAACCTATCGAATGTTGAAAGGCCTAGTTAGAGTGGACACGGAGAGGATGTTTCCTATAGTTTGAGGGTGGGGATAGCCAAAGGTTTGAGATCAGAGATTTCCTTCTCCCAGATGAGCTGCCAACCATGGCTGACAAGACCCATCTGCACAAAGTGACTGGTTTGAAGGTGCCAGTAGCCCATCTTTGCCCCTTCTTCTGTCAGGAGAAATGATTCTGCCAAGTTTAGTAGCTAAGCCACACATGAAGGCCAGAAACTGGACTTGGTTGTCCGAGGATATTTGAGGCGCATGCCATTGGGAGCATTTAGTAGGTAGTGGGAGTATCCCCACCCCTGGATATGACTACCTTAAGAAAATAAATGTTTATAAAATTGTGAGAAACGCAGGGTAGATGGTCCGAGACCTTTCCCCAGGGCAAGATTGGCTGCTGGAGGGCAGAGGTTTAAAGTGGGTTGAATGGAACAGTTCGGTGAGCTTTATGAAGGAAGTTTTTGTACTGAGTGGAACTGGCTGCCAGCAGAGGTGGGAGAGGAAAAGACAACGGCAAGGTTTAAGAGGGAATTAGGCACACGTGAACCATGCATCCTGCACAGGTGGATGGGCTAGCTCCAACATGATGGCATAAACATCCATTTCACCAAGCAGCTTTTTCTCACTCTCCCTTCCCTCTTCTTCTATTCCTCACTTTGGCCTCTTACCTCTTCTCCTCACCTGCCTATCACCTTCCCCCTGGTGTCCCTCCTCTTTCTCGTTCTGCCATGATCCACTCTCCACTCCTGTCAGATTTCTTCTTCTCCACTCATTGACCTTTTCCACCTGTCACCTCCCAGTTTCTTACTTCATCCTCCCCTTCCCTACTCACCTGGCTTCACCTATCACCTTTTCGTTTGTCCTACTTCCCCTCCACCCCCCACCCCACCACCTTCGTATTCTGGCTTCCACCCCCTTCCTTTCCAGTCCTGATGAAGGGTCTCAGCCCAAAACATCGACTGTCTATTCCTCTCTGTAGATGCTGCTGAGTTCCTCCAGTTTTTTGTGTGTATTTTTGGGATTGGTTAGATTGGCATCATGTTCCTTTGCAGTTTGATGTTCTGAGATCCGTGTGGAGGTTTCCAGTAGAGAGATGAGAGAGTGAAAGATCACAAAATGAGCAGTGACCTCATGAGGGCTGAATCTCCACCATCGGCGGTTACAGATCAGAGACCCTCATCAACTATCACCTGACTACAACCGGTCCAGATACAGGTGTGTGACATCACCTGACTACAACCGGTCCAGATACAGGTGTGTGACATCACCTGTCTACAACCGGTCCAGATACAGGTGTGTGACATCACCTGACTACAACCGGTCCAGATACAGGTGTGTGACATCACCTGTCTACAACCGGTCCAGCTGCTGTGGGCTGGTCTCTGTCAGGGTGGGGTTGACTGTGTGTTTGTGCCAGGCACAAGCTGGGGCGAATGGAAGAGGTACAGGAGGACTGGAGGGCAGAGAGATGTGATGGAGAATTCACAGACTTTGATACCTCTGCACATTCTGTGTGGAGTTCACACACTCTCTCCGTGACTGTGAGGGTTTCCCCTGGGTCCCTTCCATATCTCAGGACCCGATGAGGTCACAGGTGGTATATTGTGGCAAACGGGTCTCCCTACCTACGGAATGTACTGATCGCTGATTTATCCTTTGGGCACAGTGTGGCATCTCATCCATGCTGCTTTGCAGGCTGGCCCCTCCTGTCAGTGCTGCCCTCCGGTGTTCACTCAGTGAATGACACGTTTTTCGTGTGTGATGATCAGACTTCTGCGGGTTTGTTTCCGCCTACAACACATCACTCTGCAGGATGTGACACTCAGGGTCTTGGGCTAGATTATTATTATTATTTTTTGTGTGTACTGCAATCTTAGCTGTGCCCTGTGCAATGTGCTGTTGGTACTGTGATTTGCACATTGACCTTGGAGAAATGCTGTTTCATTTGGATGTATTCGTGGGTATTCAGGGATGTTTGAATACCAATTAAACTAACTTGAACTTTACAATAAACAGTTTGAACCATATTCTCTCTGGTTTGAAAGAACAGGATTTGACAGAAAACTGTATTTTCAGCTGGAAATGGTAAATACTCTGAGGAGAGAGAAGGAATAGGTGATAAGGTGGGGTAGGAGGGGCAGTTTTGAGGGGGGACAAGGGAGCTATTGGGACAAAAGGCAAGGGCTAGAGGTGTGGGGGGGGTGAGAATGAGTGGGTGATCTCACCACACACAGTGGTCAGGTCTCTCCAACATTCCAGCCCACCCCACACCATCAGGCCTGACCCATCCAAACCCTTTCTGTGCCTGACATGGTCGCTGAGCTCCCAGTGGTGTCATGGTCCACAGCAGCAGTAAGGTGGGGGTTCGATGCCCCTTGTTGTCTGTTAGGAGTTCGCCCTGTGGCTGTGTGGGTCTCTTCCAGGTGCTCTGATTTCCTCCCATGTTCCAAAGACATATAGATTAGGGTTAGTGAGATGTGGGGATGTTAGGTTGGGATTGGAAACGTGGCAACTCTTGCACAGTGTCCCCAGTATGATCCAAGCTGATCTGAAATGACATATTCCACTGTGTTTCCACATACATGTGATAGATGAAGCTCACCTTTATCTTATCCTTTGGTAAATGTGCTTCACCCAGTAGCACTTCACCAGCAGTTCTAGTCAGTAACCAGTGTATCCAAGGCTTTCTCTGCTCCCACAGACAGGTGCTGGGATCCTTCAGCAGGCACAGCAGAGATTTCTGTCACATCGGCTCACAAGCTCAATTCCTCTTGCCAGGTTATTTCAGTGTGAAGTGTGCCGTGTGCCCAGTAACACAAGAGATTCTGCGGATGCTGGAAACATTGAGCAACCCACACAGAGAGCTGAGGAACTCAGCTGGTCAGGCAGCATCTGTGGGAATGAATTAACAGTTAATGTTTTAGTCCAAGACCCTTCACCAGGACTAGAACGGAAGGCAGCATCTGTGGGAATGAATTAACAGTTAATGTTTCGGTCCAAGAAGCTTCATCAGGACTAGAACGGAAGGCAGCATCTGTGGGAATGAATTAACAGTTAATGTTTCGGTCCAAGACCCTTCACCAGGACTAGAACGGAAGGCAGCATCTGTGGGAATGAATTAACAGTTAATGTTTCGGTCCAAGAAGCTTCATCAGGACTGGAATCAGAATCGGAATCCTTTATTATCGCCGAGTATGAGGACACATACAGGACATTTGATGCCGGTTTCCCTGAGCTCTCTCTGTACAGAATTAAAAGCAAACAAGAACAATAGTGCAGATAATCATAAACTATATACAATGAGGTCCCTCTCATTGAATGTACAGGTGGACTTGATTTATAATAGACTAAAATTCAAGTGTTCATAAGACTGATGGCATACGGAAAGAAACTGTTCTTGTACCTATTTGTTCTGGCATACAGTGATCCAAAGCGCCTACCAGAAGGAAGGAGTTGGAACAGGTGATGTCCAGGGTGTGATGGGTCTACAATAATGCTGCTTGCTCGCTTCCTGACTCTAGATGCATATAAGTCCTGGATTGAGGGCAGCTTCACACCAATAATCCTTTCCGCAGCCCTGACGGTTCTTTGGAGTCTATTCTTGTCTTGTTTGCTAGCTGATCCAAACCAGACAGTGATGGACGAACAGAGAACAGACTGGATTATTCCTGAATAGAATTGAATCAGCAGCTCCTGAGGCAGGTTGTACTTCCTGAGTTGACGTAGAAAATACAACCTCTGCTGAGCCTTTTTGATAAGAGTGTCTGCGTTGGGTGTCCACTTCAGGTCCTGGGAGATTGTGACACCCAGAAATCTGAAGGTCTCCACAGCAGACACAATACTGTTGAGTATAGTCAGTGGGGGCTCCTCCTGAAGTCCACTGTCATCTCCACAGGTTTGAGCGTATTTAGCTCCAGGTTGTTCTGACCACACCAGAGGGCCAGCCGTTCCACCTCCCGTCTGTATGCAGACTCATCACCATCTCAGATAAGGTCAATGACAGATGTGTCATCTGCAAACTTCAGGAGTTTAACAGATGGATCCTGTGAGGTGCAGTCATTAGTGTAAAGGGAGAAGAGCAGTGGGGAGAGCACACATCCCTGGGGGGCACCGGTACTGGTTGTCCCGGTGTTAGAGGTGATGCTCCCCAGCCTCACAGAATGGAAGGCAGCATCTGTGGAAATGAACTAACAGTTAATGTTTCAGTCCAAGATGCTTTATCAGGACTAGAACGGAAGGGGGAAGAATCCAGAGTAAGATGGGTGGAGGTGCAGGAAGACTAGCTAGAAGATCAGAGGTGAAGCCAGGAGGGTGGAGGGTGGGGAGGAATGAGGCAATAGGTGGGAAAGGTAAAGGGCTCTGGAAGGAGAAATCTGATAGGAGAGGAGAGCGGACCATTGGAGAAAGGGAAGGAGGGGAGCACTGGGGGAGATGGTAGGCAGGTGAGGAGAAGAGGTAAGAGGCCAGAGTGGCAAATAAAAGATGAGGGAAGGGGGGGGAAAGTACCAGAGGAGAAATCGATGTTCATGCCATCATGTTGGAGGGTACCTAGATGGAATATGAGGTGTTGATCCTTCACCTTGAGAGTGGCTTCATTGTGACAGAAGAGGCTGTGGATGACATGTTGGATTGAGAATGGGGATTGGAGTGAAAGTGGTTTGCCACCAGGAAATTACACTTTGTGGATTGAGCAGAGGTGTTCGACAAAGCAGTAACAAATCAAACCAATTTTCAATGTTTACCTTGCCTGCAGCTTCTGAACTCAGAGATGTCAGAGTGGCTGTAGGCACAACGCTGTGATTGGAAATGGTGAACGAGTGGGCAACTGAACGAGGCCCAACTCCGCTCAGCAAACAAATGTTATCAACACAAATATTGTGAATCTTAATCATTTTCCAATTGTGTGTTGCAAAATAAAATGCTCACAGGGAATTGAGCAGCAAATTAAATTATATTCAATTAATGGCATTTGAACAGAGCTGCTGATTGAGTGGCTGTTTGGAATATTAATTGCGGTACTCTCTCTGTAACACCTCTTCCACTCTCTGGGGTACTGCACCATCTGAAATCGCTGCCGGGGTCCTGGATGAGATGTAGAAGGTGCAAACATCACAGCCTCAAAATCTGTTTGGCCTCATGACCTTTATCCTCCCACAAGATACAGACTAATAATTCCCCACCCACTGAATCCCCTCCCACAGTCACGGACACTCTCCCTTATCACCGACTCCCCCACCCACTGAATCCCCTCCCAGAGTCACGGACACTCTCCCTTATCACCGACTCCCCAACCCACTGAATCCCCTCCCACTGTCACGGACACTCTCCCTTATCACCGACTCCCCAACCCACTGAATCCCCTCCCACAGTCAAATGACACTCTCCCTTATCACCGACTCCCCCACCCACTGAATCCCCTCCCACAGTCACAGACACTCTCCCTTATCACCGACTCCCCCACCCACTGAATCCCCTCCCACAGTCACAGACACTCTCCCTTATCACCGACTCCCCCACCCACTGAATCCCCTCCCACAGTCACGGACACTCTCCCTTATCACCGACTCCCCCACCCACTGAATCCCCTCCCACGGTCACAGACACTCTCCCTTATCACCGACTCCCCCACCCACTGAGTCCCCACCCACAGTCACAGACACTCTCCCTTATCACCGACTCCCCCACCCACTGAATCCCCTCCCACTGTCACGGACACTCTCCCTTATCACCGACTCCCCCACCCACTGAATCCCCTCCCAGAGTCACGGACACTCTCCCTTATCACCGACTCCCCCACGCACTGAGTCCCCACCCACAGTCACAGACACTCTCCCTTATCACCGACTCCCCCACCCACTGAATCCCCTCCCACTGTCACGGACACTCTCCCTTATCACCGACTCCCCCACCCACTGAATCCCCTCCCACAGTCACAGACACTCTCCCTTATCACCGACTCCCCCACCCACTGAATCCCCTCCCACAGTCACGGACACTGGCCCTTATCACCGACTCCCCACCCACTGAATCCCCTCCCACGGTCACGGACACTCTCCCTTATCACCGACTCCCCCACCCACTGAATCCCCTCC
The DNA here is from genome assembly GCF_048418815.1 of Hemitrygon akajei. Lineage (NCBI taxonomy): Eukaryota > Metazoa > Chordata > Chondrichthyes > Myliobatiformes > Dasyatidae > Hemitrygon > Hemitrygon akajei. The sequence continues at coordinate 1,354,443 of NC_133144.1, read as the reverse complement.
CACAGTCACAGACACTCTCCCTCATCACCGACTCCCCCACCCACTGAATCCCCTCCCACAGTCAAGGACACACTCCCTTATCACCGACTCCCCCACCCACTGAATCCCCTCCCACAGTCACAGACACACTCCCTTATCACCGACTCCCCAACCCACTGAATCCCCTCCCACAGTCACGGACACTCTCCCTTATCACCGACTCCCCCACCCACTGAATCCCCTCCCACGGTCACGGACACTCTCCCTTATCACCGACTCCCCCACCCACTGAATCCCCTCCCACGGTAACGGACACTCTCCCTTATCACCGACTCCCCCACCCACTGAATCCCCTCCCACGGTCACAGACACTCTCCCTTATCACCGACTCCCCCACCCACTGAATCCCCTCCCACAGTCACAGACACTCTCCCTTATCACCGACTCCCCCACCCACTGAATCCCCTCCCACAGTCACAGACACTCTCCCTTATCACCGACTCCCCCACCCACTGAATCCCCTCCCACGGTCACGGACACTCTCCCTTATCACCGACTCCCCCACCCACTGAATCCTCTCCCACGGTCACAGACACTCTCCCTTATCACCGACTCCCCCACCCACTGAATCCCCTCCCACAGTCACAGACACTCTCCCTTATCACCGACTCCCCCACCCACTGAATCCGCTCCCACAGTCACAGACACTCTCCCTTATCACCGACTCCCCCACCCACTGAATCCCCTCCCACAGTCACGGACACTCTCCCTTATCACCGACTCCCCCACCCACTGAATCCCCTCCCACAGTCACGGACACTCTCCCTTATCACCGACTCCCCCACCCACTGAATCCCCTCCCACAGTCACAGACACTCTCCCTTATCACCGACTCCCCCACCCACTGAGTCCCCTCCCACAGTCACAGACACTCTCCCTTATCACCGACTCCCCCACCCACTGAATCCCCTCCCACAGTCACAGACACTCTCCCTTATCACCGACTCCCCCACCCACTGAATCCCCTCCCACAGTCACAGACACTCTCCCTTATCACCGACTCCCCCACCCACTGAATCCCCTCCCACAGTCACAGACACTCTCGCTTATCACCGACTCCCCCACCCACTGAATCCCCTCCCACAGTCACGGACACTCTCCCTTATCACCGACTCCCCCACCCACTGAATCCCCTCCCACAGTCACGGACACTCTCCCTTATCACCGACTCCCCCACCCACTGAATCCCCTCCCACAGTCACGGACACTCTCCCTTATCACCGACTCCCCCACCCACTGAATCCCCTCCCACAGTCACGGACACTCTCCCTTATCACCGACTCCCCCACCCACTGAATCCCCTCCCACAGTCACGGACACTCTCCCTTATCACCGACTCCCCCACCCACTGAATCCCCTCCCACAGTCACGGACACTCTCCCTTATCACCGACTCCCACACCCACTGAATCCCCTCCCACAGTCACAGACACTCTCCATAATCACCGACTCCCCCACCCACTGAATCCCCTCCCACAGTCACGGACAATCTCCCTTATCACCGACTCCCCCACCCACTGAATCCCCTCCCACAGTCACAGACACTCTCCCTTATCACCGACTCCCCCACCCACTGAATCCCCTCCCACAGTCACAGACACTCTCCCTTATCACCGACTCCCCCACCCACTGAATCCCCTCCCACAGTCACAGACACTCTCCCTTATCACCGACTCCCCCACCCACTGAATCCCCTCCCACGGTCACAGACACTCTCCCTTATCACCGACTCCCCCACCCACTGAATCCCCTCCCACAGTCACAGACACTCTCCCTTATCACCGACTCCCCCACCCACTGAATCCCCTCCCACAGTCACAGACACTCTCCCTTATCACCGACTCCCCCACCCACTGAATCCCCACCCACAGTAACGGACACTCTCCCTTATCACCGACTCCCCCACCCACTGAATCCCCTCCCACAGTCACAGACACTCTCCCTTATCACCGACTCCCCCACCCACTGAATCCCCTCCCACAGTCACAGACACTCTCCCATATCACCGACTCTCCCACCCACTGAATCCCCTCCCACGGTCACAGTCACTCTCCCTTATCACCGACTCCCCCACCCACTGAATCCACTCCCACAGTCACAGACACTCTCCCTTATCACCGACTCCCCCACCCACTGAATCCCCTCCCACGGTCACGGACACTCTCCCTTATCACCGACTCCCCCACCCACTGAATCCCCTCCCACAGTCACAGACACTCTCCCTTATCACCGACTCCCCCACCCACTGAATCCCCTCCCACAGTCACAGACACTCTCCCTTATCACCGAATCCCCCACCCACTGAATCCCCTCCCACAGTCACGGGCACTCCCTTATCACCGACTCCCCCACCCACTGAATCCCCTCCCACAGTCACAGACACTCTCCCTTATCACCGACTCCCCCACCCACTGAATCCCCTCCCACAGTCACAGACACTCTCCCTTATCACCGACTCCCCCACCCACTGAATCCCCTCCCACAGTCACGGACACTCTCCCTTATCACCGACTCCCCCACCCACTGAATCCCCTCCCACAGTCACGGACACTCTCCCTTATCACCGACTCCCCCACCCACTGAATCCCCTCCCACAGTCACAGACACTCTCCCTTATCACCGACTCCCCCACCCACTGAATCCCCTCCCACGGTCACGGACACTCTCCCTTATCACCGACTCCCCCACCCACTGAATCCCCTCCCACAGTCACAGACACTCTCCCTTATCACCGACTCCCCCACCCACTGAATCCCCTCCCACAGTCACAGACACTCTCCCTTATCACCGACTCCCACACCCACTGAATCCCCTCCCACGGTCACAGACACTCTCCCCTATCACCGACTCCCCCACCCACTGAATCCCCTCCCACGGTCACAGACACTCTCCCTTATCACCGACTCCCCCACCCACTGAATCCCCTCCCACAGTCACGGACACTCTCCATAATCACCGACTCCCCCACCCTCTGAATCCCCTCCCACAGTCACGGACACTCTCCCTTATCACCGACTCCCCCACCCACTGAATCCCCTCCCACAGTCACGGACACTCTCCCTTATCACCGACTCCCCCACCCACTGAATCCCCTCCCACAGTCACGGACACTCTCCCTTATCACCGACTCCCCCACCCACTGAATCCCCTCCCACAGTCACGGACACTCTCCCTTATCACCGACTCCCCCACCCACTGAATCCCCTCCCACAGTCACGGACACTCTCCCTTATCACCGACTCCCACACCCACTGAATCCCCTCCCACAGTCACAGACACTCTCCCTTATCACCGACTCCCCCACCCACTGAATCCCCTCCCACAGTGACAGACACTCTCCCTTATCACCGACTCCCCCACCCACTGAGTCCCCTCCCACAGTCACAGACACTCTCCCTTATCACCGACTCCCCCACCCACTGAATCCCCTCCCACGGTCACAGACACTCTCCCTTATCACCGACTCCCCCACCCACTGAATCCCCTCCCACAGTCACAGACACTCTCCCTTATCACCGACTCCCCCACCCACTGAATCCCCTCCCACGGTCACAGACACTCTCCCTTATCACCGACTCCCCCACCCACTGAATCCCCTCCCACGGTCACGGACACACTCCCTTATCACCGACTCCCCCACCCACTGAATCCCCTCCCACGGTCACAGACACTCTCCCTTATCACCGACTCCCCCACCCACTGAATCCCCTCCCACAGTGACGGACACTCTCCCTTATCACCGACTCCCCCACCCACTGAATCCCCACCCACAGTAACGGACACTCTCCCTTATCACCGACTCCCCCACCCACTGAATCCCCTCCCACAGTCACAGACACTCTCCCTTATCACCGACTCCCCCACCCACTGAATCCCCTCCCACGGTCACAGACACTCTCCCTTATCACCGACTCCCCCACCCACTGAATCCCGTCCCACAGTCACGGACACTCTCCCTTATCACCGACTCCCCCACCCACTGAATCCCCTCCCACAGTCACAGACACTCTCCATTATCACCGACTCCCCCACCCACTGAATCCCCTCCCACGGTCACGGACACTCTCCATTATCACCGACTCCCCCACCCACTGAATCCCCACCCACAGTAACGGACACTCTCCCTTATCACCGACTCCCCCACCCTCTGAATCCCCTCCCACGGTCACGGACACTCTCCCTTATCACCGACTCCCCCACCCACTGAATCCCCTCCCACAGTCACGGACACTCTCCCTTATCACCGACTCCCCCACCCACTGAATCCCCACCCACAGTAACGGACACTCTCCCTTATCACCGACTCCCCCACCCTCTGAATCCCCTCCCACGGTCACGGACACTCTCCCTTATCACCGACTCCCCCACCCACTGAATCCCCTCCCACAGTCACGGACACTCTCCCTTATCACCGACTCCCCCACCCACTGAATCCCCTCCCACAGTCACAGACACTCTCCCTTATCACCGAATCCCCCACCCACTGAATCCCCTCCCACAGTCACGGGCACTCCCTTATCACCGACTCCCCCACCCACTGAATCCCCACCCACAGTAACGGACACTCTCCCTTATCACCGACTCCCCCACCCACTGAATCCCCTCCCACAGTCACAGACACTCTCCCTTATCACCGACTCCCCCACCCACTGAGTCCCCTCCCACAGTCACAGACACTCTCCCTTATCACCGACTCCCCCACCCACTGAATCCCCTCCCACAGTCACAGACACTCTCCCTTATCACCGACTCCCCCACCCACTGAGTCCCCTCCCACAGTCACAGACACTCTCCCTTATCACCGACTCCCCCACCCACTGAATCCCCTCCCACAGTCACGGACACTCTCCCTTATCACCGACTCCCCCACCCACTGAATCCCCTCCCACGGTCACAGACACACTCCCTTATCACCGACTCCCCCACCCACTGAATCCCCTCCCACAGTCACGGACACTCTCCCTTATCACCGACTCCCCCACCCACTGAATCCCCTCCCACGGTCACAGACACACTCCCTTATCACCGACTCCCCCACCCACTGAATCCCCTCCCACAGTAACGGACACTCTCCCTTATCACCGACTCCCCCAACCACTGAATCCCCTCCCACAGTCACGGACACTCTCCCTTATCACCGACTCCCCCACCCACTGAATCCCCTCCCACAGTCACGGACACTCTCCCTTATCACCGACTCCCCCACCCACTGAATCCCCTCCCACAGTCACAGACACTCTCCCTTATCACCGACTCCCCCACCCACTGAATCCCCTCCCACAGTCACGGACACTCTCCCTTATCACCGACTCCACCACCCACTGAATCCCCTCCCACAGTCACGGACACTCTCCTTTATCACCGACTCCCCCACCCACTGAATCCCCTCCCACAGTCACAGACACTCTCCCTTATCACCGACTCCCCCACCCACTGAATCCCCTCCCACAGTCACGGACACTCTCCCTTATCACCGACTCCCCCACCCACTGAATCCCCTCCCACGGTCACAGACACTCTCCCTTATCACCGACTCCCCCACCCACTGAATCCCCTCCCACGGTCACAGACACTCTCCCTTATCACCGACTCCCCCACCCACTGAATCCCCTCCCACAGTCACGGACACTCTCCCTTATCACCGACTCCCCCACCCACTGAATCCCCTCCCACAGTCACAGACACTCTCCCTTATCACCGACTCCCCCACCCACTGAATCCCCTCCCACGGTCACAGACACTCTCCCTTATCACCGACTCCCCCACCCACTGAATCCCTTCCCACAGTCACGGAAAATCTCCCTTATCACCGACTCCCCCTCCCACTGAATCCCCTCCCACAGTCACAGACACTCTCCCTTATCACCGACTCCCCCACCCACTGAATCCCCTCCCACAGTCACAGACACTCTCCCTTATCACCGACTCCCCCACCCACTGAATCCCCTCCCCACAGTCAGAGACACTCTCCCTTATCACCGACTCCCCCACCCACTGAATCCCCTCCCACAGTCACGGACACTCTCCCTTATCACCGACTCCCCCACCCACTGAATCCCCTCCCACAGTCACAGACACTCTCCCTTTTCACCGACTCCCCCACCCACTGAATCCCCTCCCACAGTCACGGACACTCTCCCTTATCACCGACTCCCCCACCCACTGAATCCCCTCCCACAGTCACGGACACTCTCCCTTATCACCGACTCCCCCACCCACTGAATCCCCTCCCACAGTCACAGACACTCTCCCTTATCACCGACTCCCCCACCCACTGAATCCCCTCCCACAGTCACAGACACTCTCCCTTATCACCGACTCCCCCACCCACTGAATCCCCTCCCACAGTCACAGACACTCTCCCTTATCACCGACTCCCCCACCCACTGAATCCCCTCCCACAGTCACAGACACTCTCCCTTATCACCGACTCCCCCACCCACTGAATCCCCTCCCACAGTCACGGACAATCTCCCTTATCACCGACTCCCACACCCACTGAATCCCCACCCACAGTCACAGACACTCTCCCTTATCACCGACTCCCCCACCCACTGAATCCCCTCCCACAGTCACAGACACTCTCCCTTATCACCGACTCCCCCACCCACTGAATCCCCTCCCACAGTCACGGACACTCTCCCTTATCACCGACTCCCCCACCCACTGAATCCCCTCCCACAGTCACAGACACTCTCCCTTATCACCGACTCCCCCACCCACTGAATCCCCTCCCACAGTCACAGACACTCTCCCTTATCACCGACTCCCCCACCCACTGAATCCCTTCCCACAGTCACGGAAAATCTCCCTTATCACCGACTCCCCCTCCCACTGAATCCCCTCCCACAGTCACAGACACTCTCCCTTATCACCGACTCCCCGACCCACTGAATCCCCTCCCACAGTCACAGACACTCTCCCTTATCACCGACTCCCCCACCCACTGAATCCCCTCCCCACAGTCAGAGACACTCTCCCTTATCACCGACTCCCCCACCCACTGAATCCCCTCCCACAGTCACAGACACTCCCTTATCACCGACTCCCCCACCCACTGAATCCCCTCCCACAGTCACAGACACTCTCACTTATCACCGACTCCCCCACCCACTGAATCCCCTCCCACAGTCACAGACACTCTCCCTTATCACCGACTCCCCCACCCACTGAATCCCCTCCCACAGTCACAGACACTCTCCCTTATCACCGACTCCCCCACGCACTGAATCCCCACCCACAGTCACAGACACTCTCCCTTATCACCGACTCCCCCACCCACTGAATCCCCTCCCACGGTCACAGACACTCTCCCTTATCACCGACTCCCCCACCCACTGAATCCCCTCCCCACAGTCACGGACAATCTCCCTTATCACCGACTCCCCCACCCACTGAATCCCCTCCCACAGTCACAGACACTCTCCCTTATCACCGACTCCCCCACCCACTGAATCCCCTCCCACAGTCACAGACACTCTCCCTTATCACCGACTCCCCCACCCACTGAATCCCCTCCCACAGTCACAGACACTCTCCCTTATCACCGACTCCCCCACCCACTGAATCCCCTCCCACAGTCACAGACACTCTCCCTTATCACCGACTCCCCCACCCACTGAATCCCCTCCCACAGTCACAGACACTCTCCCTTATCACCGACTCCCCCACCCACTGAATCCCCTCCCACAGTCACAGACACTCTCCCTTATCACCGACTCCCCCACCCACTGAATCCCCTCCCACAGTCACAGACACTCTCCCTTATCACCGACTCCCCCACCCACTGAATCCCCTCCCACAGTCACAGACACTCTCCCTTATCACCGACTCCCCCACCCACTGAATCCCCTCCCACAGTCACAGACACTCTCCCTTATCACCGACTCCCCCACCCACTGAGTCCCCTCCCACAGTCACAGACACTCTCCCTTATCACCGACTCCCCCACCCACTGAATCCCCTCCCACAGTCACAGACACTCTCCCTTATCACCGACTCCCCCACCCACTGAGTCCCCTCCCACAGTCACAGACACTCTCCCTTATCACCGACTCCCCCACCCACTGAATCCCCTCCCACAGTCACAGACACTCTCCCTTATCACCGACTCCCCCACCCACTGAATCCCCTCCCACAGTCACAGACACTCTCCCTTATCACCGACTCCCCCACCCACTGAATCCCCACCCACAGTCACGGACACTCTCCCTTATCACCGACTCCCCCACCCACTGAATCCCCTCCCACAGTCACGGACACTCTCCCTTATCACCGACTCCCCCACCCACTGAATCCCCTCCCACAGTAACGGACACTCTCCCTTATCACCGACTCCCCCACCCACTGAATCCCCTCCCAGAGTCACGGACACTCTCCCTTATCACCGACTCCCCCACCCACTGAATCCCCTCCCAGAGTCACAGACACTCTCCCTTATCACCGACTCCCCCACCCACTGACTCCCCTCCCACAGTCACAGACACTCTCACTTATCACCGACTCCCCCACCCACTGAATCCCCTCCCACGGTCACAGACACTCTCCCTTATCACCGACTCCCCCACCCACTGAATCCCCTCCCACGGTCACAGACACTCTCCCTTATCACCGACTCCCCCACCCACTGAATCCCCTCCCACAGTCACGGACACTCTCCCTTATCACCGACTCCCCCACCCACTGAATCCCCTCCCACAGTCACAGACACTCTCCCTTATCACCGACTCCCCCACCCACTGAATCCCCTCCCCACAGTCAGAGACACTCTCCCTTATCACCGACTCCCCCACCCACTGAATCCCCTCCCACAGTCACGGACACTCTCCCTTATCACCGACTCCCCCACCCACTGAATCCCCTCCCACAGTCACAGACACTCTCCCTTATCACCGACTCCCCCACCCACTGAATCCCCTCCCACAGTCACAGACACTCTCCCTTATCACCGACTCCCCCACCCACTGAATCCCCTCCCACAGTCACGGACACTCTCCATAATCACCGACTCCCCCACCCACTGAATCCCCTCCCACAGTCACGGACACTCTCCCTTATCACCGACTCCCCCACCCACTGAATCCCCTCCCACAGTCACAGACACTCTCCCTTATCACCGACTGCCCCACCCACTGAATCCCCTCCCACAGTCACGGACACTCTCCATAATCACCGACTCCCCCACCCACTGAATCCCCTCCCACAGTCACGGACACTCTCCCTTATCACCGACTCCCCCACCCACTGAATCCCCACCCACAGTCACAGACACTCTCCCTTATCACCGACTCCCCCACCCACTGAATCCCCTCCCACAGTAACGGACACTCTCCCTTATCACCGACTCCCCCACCCACTGAATCCCCTCCCACAGTCACAGACACTCTCCCTTATCACCGACTCCCCCACCCACTGAATCCCCTCCCACAGTCACAGACACTCTCCCTTATCACCGACTCCCCCACCCACTGAATCCCCTCCCACAGTCACGGACACTCTCCCTTATCACCCACTCCCCCACCCACTGAATCCCCTCCCACAGTCACAGACACTCTCCCTGATCACCGACTCCCCCACCCACTGAATCCCCTCCCACAGTCACGGACACTCTCCCTTATCACCGACTCCCCCACCCACTGAATCCCCTCCCACAGTCACGGACACTCTCCCTTATCACCGACTCCCCCACCCACTGAATCCCCTCCCACAGTCACAGACACTCTCCCTTATCACCGACTCCCCCACCCACTGAATCCCCTCCCACAGTCACGGACACTCTCCCTTATCACCGACTCCCCCACCCACTGAATCCCCACCCACAGTCACAGACACTCTCCCTTATCACCGACTCCCCCACCCACTGAATCCCCTCCCACAGTCACGGACAATCTCCCTTATCACCGACTCCCCCACCCACTGAATCCCCTCCCACAGTCACAGACACTCTCCCTTATCACCGACTCCCCCACCCACTGAATCCCCTCCCACAGTCACAGACACTCTCCCTTATCACCGACTCCCCCACCCACTGAATCCCCTCCCACAGTCACAGACACTCTCCCTTATCACCGACTCCCCCACCCACTGAATCCCCTCCCACAGTCACAGACACTCTCCCTTATCACCGACTCCCCCACCCACTGAATCCCCTCCCACAGTCACAGACACTCTCCCTTATCACCGACTCCCCCACCCACTGAATCCCCTCCCACAGACACAGACACTCTCCCTTATCACCGACTCCCCCACCCTCTGTATCCCCTCCCACAGTCACAGACACTCTCCCTTATCACCGACTCCCCCACCCACTGAATCCCCTCCCACAGTCACAGACACTCTCCCTTATCACCGACTCCCCCACCCACTGAATCCCCTCCCACAGACACAGACACTCTCCCTTATCACCGACTCCCCCACCCACTGAATCCCCTCCCACAGTCACAGACACTCTCCCTTATCACCGACTCCCCCACCCTCTGAATCCCCTCCCACAGTCACAGACACTCTCCCTTATCACCGACTCCCCCACCCACTGAATCCCCACCCACAGTTACGGACACTCTCCCTTATCACCCCCACCCACTGAATCCCCTCCCACAGTCACAGACACTCTCCCTTATCACCGACTCCCCCACCCACTGAATCCCCTCCCACAGTCACAGACACTCTCCCTTATCACCGACTCCCCCACCCTCTGAATCCCCTCCCACAGTCACAGACACTCTCCCTTATCACCGACTCCCCCACCCACTGAATCCCCTCCCACAGTCACAGACACTCTCCCTTATCACCGACTCCCCCACCCACTGAATCCCCACCCACAGTCACAGACACTCTCCCTTATCACCGACTCCCCCACCCACTGAATCCCCTCCCACAGTCACGGACACTCTCCCTTATCACCGACTCCCCCACCCACTGAATCCCCTCCCACAGTCACAGACACTCTCCCTTATCACCGACTCCCCCACCCACTGAATCCCCTCCCCACAGTCAGAGACACTCTCCCTTATCACCGACTCCCCCACCCACTGAATCCCCTCCCACGGTCACAGACACTCTCCCTTATCACCGACTCCCCCACCCACTGAATCCCCTCCCACGGTCACAGACACTCTCCCTTATCACCGACTCCCCCACCCACTGAATCCCCTCCCACGGTTACGGACACTCTCCCTTATCACCGACTCCCCCACCCACTGAATCCCCTCCCACAGTCACAGACACTCTCCCTTATCACCGACTCCCCCACCCACTGAATCCCCTCCCACAGTCACAGACACTCTCCCTTATCACCGACTCCCCCACCCACTGAATCCCCTCCCACGGTTACGGACACTCTCCCTTATCACCGACTCCCCCACCCACTGAATCCCCTCCCACAGTCACAGACACTCTCCCTTATCACCGACTCCCCCACCCACTGAATCCCCTCCCACAGTCACGGACACTCTCCCTTATCACCGACTCCCACACCCACTGAATCCCCTCCCACAGTCACAGACACTCTCCCTTATCACCGACTCCCCCACCCACTGAATCCCCTCCCACAGTCACGGACAATCTCCCTTATCACCGACTCCCCCACCCACTGAATCCCCACCCACAGTCACAGACACTCTCCCTTATCACCGACTCCCCCACCCACTGAATCCCCTCCCACAGTCACGGACACTCTCCCTTATCACCGACTCCCACACCCACTGAATCCCCTCCCACAGTCACAGACACTCTCCCTTATCACCGACTCCCCCACCCACTGAATCCCCTCCCACAGTCACAGACACTCTCCCTTATCACCGACTCCCCCACCCACTGAATCCCCTCCCACAGTCACAGACACTCTCCCTTATCACCGACTCCCCCACCCACTGAATCCCCTCCCACAGACACAGACACTCTCCCTTATCACCGACTCCCCCACCCTCTGAATCCCCTCCCACAGTCACAGACTCTCTCCCTTATCACCGACTCCCCCACCCACTGAATCCCCTCCCACAGTCACAGACACTCTCCCTTATCACCGACTCCCCCACCCACTGAATCCCCTCCCACAGTCACAGACACTCTCCCTTATCACCGACTCCCCCACCCACTGAATCCCCTCCCACAGTCACAGACACTCTCCCTTATCACCGACTCCCCCAACCACTGAATCCCCTCCCACAGTCACGGACACTCTCCCTTATCACCGACTCCCCCACCCACTGAATCCCCTCCCACAGTCAAGGACACTCTCCCTTATCACCGACTCCCCCACCCACTGAATCCCCTCCCACAGTCACAGACACTCTCCCTTATCACCGACTCCCCCACCCACTGAATCCCCTCCCACAGTCACGGACACTCTCCCTTATCACCGACTCCACCACCCACTGAATCCCCTCCCACAGTCACGGACACTCTCCCTTATCACCGACTCCCCCACCCACTGAATCCCCTCCCACAGTCACAGACACTCTCCCTTATCACCGACTCCCCCACCCACTGAATCCCCTCCCACAGTCACGGACACTCTCCCTTATCACCGACTCCCCCACCCACTGAATCCCCTCCCACAGTCACAGACACTCTCCCTTATCACCGACTCCCCCACCCACTGAATCCCTTCCCACAGTCACGGAAAATCTCCCTTATCACCGACTCCCCCTCCCACTGAATCCCCTCCCACAGTCACAGACACTCTCCCTTATCACCGACTCCCCCACCCACTGAATCCCCTCCCACAGTCACAGACACTCTCCCTTATCACCGACTCCCCCACCCACTGAATCCCCTCCCCACAGTCAGAGACACTCTCCCTTATCACCGACTCCCCTACCCACTGAATCCCCTCCCACAGTCACGGACACTCTCCCTTATCACCGACTCCCCCACCCACTGAATCCCCTCCCACAGTCACGGACACTCTCCCTTATCACCGACTCCCCCACCCACTGAATCCCCTCCCACAGTCACAGACACTCTCCCTTATCACCGACTCCCCCACCCACTGAATCCCCTCACACAGTCACAGACACTCTCCCTTATCACCGACTCCCCCACCCACTGAATCCCCTCCCACAGTCACAGACACTCTCCCTTATCACCGACTCCCCCACCCACTGAATCCCCTCCCACAGTCACAGACACTCTCCCTTATCACCGACTCCCCCACCCACTGAATCCCCTCCCACAGTCAGGGACAATCTCCCTTATCACCGACTCCCCCACCCACTGAATCCCCTCCCACTGTCACAGACACACTCCCTTATCACCGACTCCCCCACGCACTGAATCCCCACCCACAGTCACAGACACTCTCCCTTATCACCGACTCCCCCACCCACTGAATCCCTTCCCACAGTCACGGAAAATCTCCCTTATCACCGACTCCCCCTCCCACTGAATCCCCTCCCACAGTCACAGACACTCTCCCTTATCACCGACTCCCCCACCCACTGAATCCCCTCCCACAGTCACAGACACTCTCCCTTATCACCGACTCCCCCACCCACTGAATCCCCTCCCCACAGTCAGAGACACTCTCCCTTATCACTGACTCCCCCACCCACTGAATCCCCTCCCACAGTCACAGACACACTCCCTTATCACCGACTCCACCACCCACTGAATCCCCTCCCACAGTCACGGACACTCTCCCTTATCACCGACTCCCCCACCCACTGAATCCCCACCCACAGTCACAGACACACTCCCTTATCACCGACTCCACCACCCACTGAATCCCCTCCCACAGTCACGGACACTCTCCCTTATCACCGACTCCCCCACCCACTGAATCCCCTCCCACAGTCACAGACACTCTCCCTTATCACCGACTCCCCCACCCACTGAATCCCCTCCCACAGTCACGGACACTCTCCCTTATCACCGACTCCCCCACCCACTGAATTCCCTCCCACGGTCACAGACACTCTCCATAATCACCGACTCCCCCACCCACTGAATCCCCTCCCACGGTCACAGACACTCTCCCTTATCACCGACTCCCCCACCCACTGAATCCCCTCCCACAGTCACAGACACTCTCCCTTATCACCGACTCCCCCACCCACTGAATCCCCTCCCACAGTCACAGACACTCTCCCTTATCACCGACTCCCCCACCCACTGAATCCCCTCCCACAGTCACAGACACTCTCCCTTATCACCGACTCCCCCACCCACTGAATCCCCTCCCACAGACACAGACACTCTCCCTTATCACCGACTCCCCCACCCTCTGAATCCCCTCCCACAGTCACAGACACTCTCCCTTATCACCGACTCCCCCACCCACTGAATCCCCTCCCACAGTCACAGACACTCTCCCTTATCACCGACTCCCCCACCCACTGAATCCCCTCCCACAGTCACAGACACTCTCCCTTATCACCGACTCCCCCACCCACTGAATCCCCTCCCACAGTCACAGACACTCTCCCTTATCACCGACTCCCCCAACCACTGAATCCCCTCCCACAGTCACGGACACTCTCCCTTATCACCGACTCCCCCACCCACTGAATCCCCTCCCACAGTCAAGGACACTCTCCCTTATCACCGACTCCCCCACCCACTGAATCCCCTCCCACAGTCACAGACACTCTCCCTTATCACCGACTCCCCCACCCACTGAATCCCCTCCCACAGTCACGGACACTCTCCCTTATCACCGACTCCACCACCCACTGAATCCCCTCCCACAGTCACGGACACTCTCCCTTATCACCGACTCCCCCACCCACTGAATCCCCTCCCACAGTCACAGACACTCTCCCTTATCACCGACTCCCCCACCCACTGAATCCCCTCCCACAGTCACGGACACTCTCCCTTATCACCGACTCCCCCACCCACTGAATCCCCTCCCACGGTCACGGACACTCTCCCTTATCACCGACTCCCCCACCCACTGAATCCCCTCCCACAGTCACAGACACTCTCCCTTATCACCGACTCCCCCACCCACTGAATCCCCTCCCACGGTCACGGACACTCTCCCTTATCACCGACTCCCCCACCCACTGAATCCCCTCCCACGGTCACAGACACTCTCCCTTATCACCGACTCCCCCACCCACTGAATCCCCTCCCACGGTCACAGACACTCTCCCTTATCACCGACTCCCCCACCCACTGAATCCCCACCCACAGTCACAGACACTCTCCCTTATCACCGACTCCCCCACCCACTGAATCCCCTCCCACAGTCACGGACAATCTCCCTTATCACCGACTCCCCCACCCACTGAATCCCCTCCCACAGTCACAGACACTCTCCCTTATCACCGACTCCCCCACCCACTGAATCCCCTCCCACAGTCACAGACACTCTCCCTTATCACCGACTCCCCCACCCACTGAATCCCCTCCCACAGTCACAGACACTCTCCCTTATCACCGACTCCCCCACCCACTGAATCCCCTCCCACAGTCACAGACACTCTCCCTTATCACCGACTCCCCCACCCACTGAATCCCCTCCCACAGTCACAGACACTCTCCCTTATCACCGACTCCCCCACCCACTGAATCCCCTCCCACAGACACAGACACTCTCCCTTATCACCGACTCCCCCACCCTCTGTATCCCCTCCCACAGTCACAGACACTCTCCCTTATCACCGACTCCCCCACCCACTGAATCCCCTCCCACAGTCACAGACACTCTCCCTTATCACCGACTCCCCCACCCACTGAATCCCCTCCCACAGACACAGACACTCTCCCTTATCACCGACTCCCCCACCCACTGAATCCCCTCCCACAGTCACAGACACTCTCCCTTATCACCGACTCCCCCACCCTCTGAATCCCCTCCCACAGTCACAGACACTCTCCCTTATCACCGACTCCCCCACCCACTGAATCCCCACCCACAGTTACGGACACTCTCCCTTATCACCCCCACCCACTGAATCCCCTCCCACAGTCACAGACACTCTCCCTTATCACCGACTCCCCCACCCACTGAATCCCCTCCCACAGTCACAGACACTCTCCCTTATCACCGACTCCCCCACCCTCTGAATCCCCTCCCACAGTCACAGACACTCTCCCTTATCACCGACTCCCCCACCCACTGAATCCCCTCCCACAGTCACAGACACTCTCCCTTATCACCGACTCCCCCACCCACTGAATCCCCACCCACAGTCACAGACACTCTCCCTTATCACCGACTCCCCCACCCACTGAATCCCCTCCCACAGTCACGGACACTCTCCCTTATCACCGACTCCCCCACCCACTGAATCCCCTCCCACAGTCACAGACACTCTCCCTTATCACCGACTCCCCCACCCACTGAATCCCCTCCCCACAGTCAGAGACACTCTCCCTTATCACCGACTCCCCCACCCACTGAATCCCCTCCCACGGTCACAGACACTCTCCCTTATCACCGACTCCCCCACCCACTGAATCCCCTCCCACGGTCACAGACACTCTCCCTTATCACCGACTCCCCCACCCACTGAATCCCCTCCCACGGTTACGGACACTCTCCCTTATCACCGACTCCCCCACCCACTGAATCCCCTCCCACAGTCACAGACACTCTCCCTTATCACCGACTCCCCCACCCACTGAATCCCCTCCCACAGTCACAGACACTCTCCCTTATCACCGACTCCCCCACCCACTGAATCCCCTCCCACGGTTACGGACACTCTCCCTTATCACCGACTCCCCCACCCACTGAATCCCCTCCCACAGTCACAGACACTCTCCCTTATCACCGACTCCCCCACCCACTGAATCCCCTCCCACAGTCACGGACACTCTCCCTTATCACCGACTCCCACACCCACTGAATCCCCTCCCACAGTCACAGACACTCTCCCTTATCACCGACTCCCCCACCCACTGAATCCCCTCCCACAGTCACGGACAATCTCCCTTATCACCGACTCCCCCACCCACTGAATCCCCACCCACAGTCACAGACACTCTCCCTTATCACCGACTCCCCCACCCACTGAATCCCCTCCCACAGTCACGGAAACTCTCCCTTATCACCGACTCCCACACCCACTGAATCCCCTCCCACAGTCACAGACACTCTCCCTTATCACCGACTCCCCCACCCACTGAATCCCCTCCCACAGTCACAGACACTCTCCCTTATCACCGACTCCCCCACCCACTGAATCCCCTCCCACAGTCACAGACACTCTCCCTTATCACCGACTCCCCCACCCACTGAATCCCCTCCCACAGACACAGACACTCTCCCTTATCACCGACTCCCCCACCCTCTGAATCCCCTCCCACAGTCACAGACTCTCTCCCTTATCACCGACTCCCCCACCCACTGAATCCCCTCCCACAGTCACAGACACTCTCCCTTATCACCGACTCCCCCACCCACTGAATCCCCTCCCACAGTCACAGACACTCTCCCTTATCACCGACTCCCCCACCCACTGAATCCCCTCCCACAGTCACAGACACTCTCCCTTATCACCGACTCCCCCAACCACTGAATCCCCTCCCACAGTCACGGACACTCTCCCTTATCACCGACTCCCCCACCCACTGAATCCCCTCCCACAGTCAAGGACACTCTCCCTTATCACCGACTCCCCCACCCACTGAATCCCCTCCCACAGTCACAGACACTCTCCCTTATCACCGACTCCCCCACCCACTGAATCCCCTCCCACAGTCACGGACACTCTCCCTTATCACCGACTCCACCACCCACTGAATCCCCTCCCACAGTCACGGACACTCTCCCTTATCACCGACTCCCCCACCCACTGAATCCCCTCCCACAGTCACAGACACTCTCCCTTATCACCGACTCCCCCACCCACTGAATCCCCTCCCACAGTCACGGACACTCTCCCTTATCACCGACTCCCCCACCCACTGAATCCCCTCCCACAGTCACAGACACTCTCCCTTATCACCGACTCCCCCACCCACTGAATCCCTTCCCACAGTCACGGAAAATCTCCCTTATCACCGACTCCCCCTCCCACTGAATCCCCTCCCACAGTCACAGACACTCTCCCTTATCACCGACTCCCCCACCCACTGAATCCCCTCCCACAGTCACAGACACTCTCCCTTATCACCGACTCCCCCACCCACTGAATCCCCTCCCCACAGTCAGAGACACTCTCCCTTATCACCGACTCCCCCACCCACTGAATCCCCTCCCACAGTCACGGACACTCTCCCTTATCACCGACTCCCCCACCCACTGAATCCCCTCCCACAGTCACGGACACTCTCCCTTATCACCGACTCCCCCACCCACTGAATCCCCTCCCACAGTCACGGACACTCTCCCTTATCACCGACTCCCCCACCCACTGAATCCCCTCACACAGTCACAGACACTCTCCCTTATCACCGACTCCCCCACCCACTGAATCCCCTCCCACAGTCACAGACACTCTCCCTTATCACCGACTCCCCCACCCACTGAATCCCCTCCCACAGTCACAGACACTCTCCCTTATCACCGACTCCCCCACCCACTGAATCCCCTCCCACAGTCAGGGACAATCTCCCTTATCACCGACTCCCCCACCCACTGAATCCCCTCCCACTGTCACAGACACACTCCCTTATCACCGACTCCCCCACGCACTGAATCCCCACCCACAGTCACAGACACTCTCCCTTATCACCGACTCCCCCACCCACTGAATCCCTTCCCACAGTCACGGAAAATCTCCCTTATCACCGACTCCCCCTCCCACTGAATCCCCTCCCACAGTCACAGACACTCTCCCTTATCACCGACTCCCCCACCCACTGAATCCCCTCCCACAGTCACAGACACTCTCCCTTATCACCGACTCCCCCACCCACTGAATCCCCTCCCCACAGTCAGAGACACTCTCCCTTATCACCGACTCCCCCACCCACTGAATCCCCTCCCACAGTCACAGACACACTCCCTTATCACCGACTCCACCACCCACTGAATCCCCTCCCACAGTCACGGACACTCTCCCTTATCACCGACTCCCCCACCCACTGAATCCCCACCCACAGTCACAGACACACTCCCTTATCACCGACTCCACCACCCACTGAATCCCCTCCCACAGTCACGGACACTCTCCCTTATCACCGACTCCCCCACCCACTGAATCCCCTCCCACAGTCACAGACACTCTCCCTTATCACCGACTCCCCCACCCACTGAATCCCCTCCCACAGTCACGGACACTCTCCCTTATCACCGACTCCCCCACCCACTGAATTCCCTCCCACGGTCACAGACACTCTCCATAATCACCGACTCCCCCACCCACTGAATCCCCTCCCACGGTCACAGACACTCTCCCTTATCACCGACTCCCCCACCCACTGAATCCCCTCCCACAGTCACAGACACTCTCCCTTATCACCGACTCCCCCACCCACTGAATCCCCTCCCACAGTCACAGACACTCTCCCTTATCACCGACTCCCCCACCCACTGAATCCCCTCCCACAGTCACAGACACTCTCCCTTATCACCGACTCCCCCACCCACTGAATCCCCTCCCACAGACACAGACACTCTCCCTTATCACCGACTCCCCCACCCTCTGAATCCCCTCCCACAGTCACAGACACTCTCCCTTATCACCGACTCCCCCACCCACTGAATCCCCTCCCACAGTCACAGACACTCTCCCTTATCACCGACTCCCCCACCCACTGAATCCCCTCCCACAGTCACAGACACTCTCCCTTATCACCGACTCCCCCACCCACTGAATCCCCTCCCACAGTCACAGACACTCTCCCTTATCACCGACTCCCCCAACCACTGAATCCCCTCCCACAGTCACGGACACTCTCCCTTATCACCGACTCCCCCACCCACTGAATCCCCTCCCACAGTCAAGGACACTCTCCCTTATCACCGACTCCCCCACCCACTGAATCCCCTCCCACAGTCACAGACACTCTCCCTTATCACCGACTCCCCCACCCACTGAATCCCCTCCCACAGTCACGGACACTCTCCCTTATCACCGACTCCACCACCCACTGAATCCCCTCCCACAGTCACGGACACTCTCCCTTATCACCGACTCCCCCACCCACTGAATCCCCTCCCACAGTCACAGATACTCTCCCTTATCACCGACTCCCCCACCCACTGAATCCCCTCCCACAGTCACGGACACTCTCCCTTATCACCGACTCCCCCACCCACTGAATCCCCTCCCACGGTCACAGACACTCTCCCTTATCACCGACTCCCCCACCCACTGAATCCCCTCCCACGGTCACGGACACTCTCCCTTATCACCGACTCCCCCACCCACTGAATCCCCTCCCACAGTCACAGACACTCTCCCTTATCACCGACTCCCCCACCCACTGAATCCCCTCCCACGGTCACGGACACTCTCCCTTATCACCGACTCCCCCACCCACTGAATCCCCTCCCACGGTCACAGACACTCTCCCTTATCACCGACTCCCCCACCCACTGAATCCCCTCCCACGGTCACAGACACTCTCCCTTATCACCGACTCCCCCACCCACTGAATCCCCTCCCACAGTCACGGACACTCTCCCTTATCACCGACTCCCCCACCCACTGAATCCCCTCCCACAGTCACGGACAATCTCCCTTATCACCGACTCCCCCACCCACTGAATCCCCTCCCACAGTCACAGACACTCTCCCTTATCACCGACTCCCCCACCCACTGAATCCCTTCCCACAGTCACGGAAAATCTCCCTTATCACCGACTCCCCCTCCCACTGAATCCCCTCCCACAGTCACAGACACTCTCCCTTATCACCGACTCCCCCTCCCACTGAATCCCCTCCCACAGTCACAGACACTCTCCCTTATCACCGACTCCCCCACCCACTGAATCCCCTCCCCACAGTCAGAGACACTCTCCCTTATCACCGACTCCCCCACCCACTGAATCCCCTCCCACAGTCACGGACACTCTCCCTTATCACCGACTCCCCCACCCACTGAATCCCCTCCCACAGTCACAGACACTCTCCCTTATCACCGACTCCCCCACCCACTGAATCCCCTCCCACAGTCACAGACACTCTCCCTTATCACCGACTCCCCCACCCACTGAATCCCCTCCCACAGTCACAGACACTCTCCCTTATCACCGACTCCCCCACCCACTGAATCCCCTCCCACAGTCACAGACACTCTCCCTTATCACCGACTCCCCCACCCACTGAATCCCCTCCCACAGTCAGGGACAATCTCCCTTATCACCGACTCCCCCACCCACTGAATCCCCTCCCACTGTCACAGACACACTCCCTTATCACCGACTCCCCCACGCACTGAATCCCCACCCACAGTCACAGACACTCTCCCTTATCACCGACTCCCCCACCCACTGAATCCCTTCCCACAGTCACGGAAAATCTCCCTTATCACCGACTCCCCCTCCCACTGAATCCCCTCCCACAGTCACAGACACTCTCCCTTATCACCGACTCCCCCACCCACTGAATCCCCTCCCACAGTCACAGACACTCTCCCTTATCACCGACTCCCCCACCCACTGAATCCCCTCCCCACAGTCAGAGACACTCTCCCTTATCACCGACTCCCCCACCCACTGAATCCCCTCCCACAGTCACAGACACACTCCCTTATCACCGACTCCACCACCCACTGAATCCCCTCCCACAGTCACGGACACTCTCCCTTATCACCGACTCCCCCACCCACTGAATCCCCACCCACAGTCACAGACACACTCCCTTATCACCGACTCCACCACCCACTGAATCCCCTCCCACAGTCACGGACACTCTCCCTTATCACCGACTCCCCCACCCACTGAATCCCCTCCCACAGTCACAGACACTCTCACTTATCACCGACTCCCCCACCCACTGAATCCCCTCCCACAGTCACAGACACTCTCCCTTATCACCGACTCCCCCACCCACTGAATCCCCTCCCACAGTCACGGACACTCTCCCTTATCACCGACTCCCCCACCCACTGAATCCCCTCCCACAGTCACGGACACTCTCCCTTATCACCGACTCCCCCACCCACTGAATTCCCTCCCACGGTCACAGACACTCTCCATAATCACCGACTCCCCCACCCACTGAATCCCCTCCCACGGTCACAGACACTCTCCATAATCACCGACTCCTCCACCCACTGAATCCCCTCCCACAGTCACGGACACTCTCCATAATCACCGACTCCCCCACCCACTGAATCCCCTCCCACGGTCACAGACACTCTCCCTTATCACCGACTCCCCCACCCACTGAATCCCCTCCCACAGTCACGGACACTCTCCCTTATCACCGACTCCCACACCCACTGAATCCCCTCACACAGTCACGGACACTCTCCCTTATCACCGACTCCCACACCCACTGAATCCCCTCCCACAGTCACGGACACTCTCCCTTATCACCGACTCCCCCACCCACTGAATCCCCTCCCACAGTCACGGACAATCTCCCTTATCACCGACTCCCCCACCCACTGAATCCCCTCCCACAGTCACGGACAATCTCCCTTATCACCGACTCCTCCACCCACTGAATCCCCTCCCACAGTCACGGACACTCTCCCTTATCACCGACTCCCCCACCCACTGAATCCCCTCCCACAGTCACAGACACTCTCCCTTATCACCGACTCCCCCACCCACTGAATCCCCTCCCACAGTCACAGACACTCTCCCTTATCACCGACTCCCCCACCCACTGAATCCCCTCCCACAGTCACAGACACTCTCCCTTATCACCGACTCCCCCACCCACTGAATCCCCTCCCACAGTCACAGACACTCTCCCTTATCACCGACTCCCCCACCCACTGAATCCCCTCCCACAGTCACAGACACTCTCCCTTATCACCGACTCCCCCACCCACTGAATCCCCACCCACAGTCACAGACACTCTCCCTTATCACCGACTCCCCCACCCACTGAATCCCCTCCCACAGTCACAGACACTCTCCCTTATCACCGACTCCCCCACCCACTGAATCCCTTCCCACAGTCACAGACACTCTCCCTTATCACCGACTCCCCCACCCACTGAATCCCCTCCCACAGTCACGGACACTCTCCCTTATCACCGACTCCCCCACCCACTGAATCCCCACCCACAGTCACAGACACACTCCCTTATCACCGACTCCCCCACCCACTGAATCCCCACCCACAGTCACAGACACTCTCCCTTATCACCGACTCCCCCACCCACTGAATCCCCTCCCACAGTCACAGACACTCTCCCTTATCACCGACTCCCCCACCCACTGAATCCCCTCCCACAGTCACAGACACTCTCCCTTATCACCGACTCCCCCACCCACTGAATCCCCACCCACAGTCACAGACACACTCCCTTATCACCGACTCCCCCACCCACTGAATCCCCTCCCACAGTAACGGACACTCTCCCTTATCACCGACTCCCCCACCCACTGAATCCCCTCCCACGGTCACAGACACTCTCCCTTATCACCGACTCCCCCACCCACTGAATCCCCTCCCACAGTCACGGGCACTCCCTTATCACCGACTCCCCCACCCACTGAATCCCCTCCCACAGTCACAGACACTCTCCCTTATCACCGACTCCCCCACCCACTGAATCCCCTCCCACAGTCACGGGCACTCCCTTATCACCGACTCCCCCACCCACTGAATCCCCTCCCACAGTCACAGACACTCTCCCTTATCACCGACTCCCCCACCCACTGAATCCCCTCCCACAGTCACAGACACTCTCCCTCATCACCGACTCCCCCACCCACTGAATCCCCTCCCACAGTCACAGACACTCTCCCTTATCACCGACTCCCCCACCCACTGAATCCCCTCCCACAGTCACAGACACTCTCACTTATCACCGACTCCCCCACCCACTGAATCCCCTCCCACAGTCACGGACACTCTCCCTTATCACCGACTCCCCCACCCACTGAATCCCCTCCCACAGTCACAGACACTCTCCCTTATCACCGACTCCCCCACCCACTGAATCCCCTCCCACAGTCACAGACACTCTCCCTTATCACCGACTCCCCCACCCACTGAATCCCCTCCCACAGTCACAGACACTCTCCCTTATCACCGACTCCACCACCCACTGAATCCCCACCCACAGTCACAGACACTCTCCCTTATCACCGACTCCCCCACCCACTGAATCCCCTCCCACAGTCACAGACACTCTCCCTTATCACCGACTCCCCCACCCACTGAATCCCCTCCCACAGTCACAGACACTCTCCCTTATCACCGACTCCACCACCCACTGAATCCCCACCCACAGTCACAGACACTCTCCCTTATCACCGACTCCCCCACCCACTGACTCCCCTCCCACAGTCACAGACACTCTCACTTATCACCGACTCCCCCACCCACTGAATCCCCTCCCACGGTCACAGACACTCTCCCTTATCACCGACTCCCCCACCCACTGAATCCCCTCCCACGGTCACAGACACTCTCCCTTATCACCGACTCCCCCACCCACTGAATCCCCTCCCACAGTCACGGACACTCTCCCTTATCACCGACTCCCCCACCCACTGAATCCCCTCCCACAGTCACAGACACTCTCCCTTATCACCGACTCCCCCACCCACTGAATCCCCTCCCCACAGTCAGAGACACTCTCCCTTATCACCGACTCCCCCACCCACTGAATCCCCTCCCACAGTCACGGACACTCTCCCTTATCACCGACTCCCCCACCCACTGAATCCCCTCCCACAGTCACAGACACTCTCCCTGATCACCGACTCCCACACCCACTGACTCCCCTCCCACAGTCACAGACACTCTCACTTATCACCGACTCCCCCACCCACTGAATCCCCTCCCACAGTCACGGACACTCTCCCTTATCACCGACTCCCCCACCCACTGAATCCCCTCCCACAGTCACAGACACTCTCCCTTATCACCGACTCCCCCACCCACTGAATCCCCTCCCACAGTCACAGACACTCTCCCTTATCACCGACTCCCCCACCCACTGAATCCCCTCCCACAGTAACGGACACTCTCCCTTATCACCGACTCCCCCACCCACTGAATCCCCTCCCACAGTCACAGACACTCTCCCTTATCACCGACTCCCACACCCACTGACTCCCCTCCCACAGTCACAGACACTCTCCCTTATCACCGACTCCCCCACCCACTGAATCCCCTCCCACAGTCACAGACACTCTCCCTTATCACCGACTCCCCCACCCACTGAATCCCCTCCCACGGTCACAGACACTCTCCCTTATCACCGACTCCCCCACCCACTGAATCCCCTCCCACGGTCACAGACACTCTCCCTTATCACCGACTCCCCCACCCACTGAATCCCCTCCCACAGTCACAGACACTCTCCCTTATCACCGACTCCCCCACCCACTGAATCCCCTCCCACAGTCACAGACACTCTCACTTATCACCGACTCCCCCACCCACTGAATCCCCTCCCACGGTCACAGACACTCTCCCTTATCACCGACTCCCCCACCCACTGAATCCCCTCCCACGGTCACAGACACTCTCCCTTATCACCGACTCCCCCACCCACTGAATCCCCTCCCACAGTCACGGACACTCTCCCTTATCACCGACTCCCCCACCCACTGAATCCCCTCCCACAGTCACAGACACTCTCCCTTATCACCGACTCCCCCACCCACTGAATCCCCTCCCCACAGTCAGAGACACTCTCCCTTATCACCGACTCCCCCACCCTCTGAATCCCCTCCCACAGTCACAGACACTCTCCCTTATCACCGACTCCCCCACCCACTGAATCCCCTCCCACGGTCACAGACACTCTCCCTTATCACCGACTCCCCCACCCACTGAATCCCCTCCCACAGTCACAGACACTCTCCCTTATCACCGACTCCCCCACCCACTGAATCCCCTCCCACAGTCACGGACACTGTCCATAATCACCGACTCCCCCACCCACTGAATCCCCTCCCACAGTCACGGACACTCTCCCTTATCACCGACTCCCCCACCCACTGAATCCCTTCCCACAGTCACAGACACTCTCCCTTATCACCGACTGCCCCACCCACTGAATCCCCTCCCACAGTCACGGACACTCTCCATAATCACCGACTCCCCCACCCACTGAATCCCCTCCCACAGTCACGGACACTCTCCCTTATCACCGACTCCCCCACCCACTGAATCCCCACCCACAGTCACAGACACTCTCCCTTATCACCGACTCCCCCACCCACTGAATCCCCTCCCACAGTCACAGACACTCTCCCTTATCACCGACTCCCCCACCCACTGAATCCCCTCCCACAGTCACAGACACTCTCCCTTATCACCGACTCCCCCACCCACTGAATCCCCTCCCACAGTCACAGACACTCTCCCTTATCACCGACTCCCCCACCCACTGAATCCCCTCCCACAGTCACAGACACTCTCCCTTATCACCGACTCCCCCACCCACTGAATCCCCTCACACAGTCACAGACACTCTCCCTTATCACCAACTCCCCCACCCACTGAATCCCCTCCCACAGTCACGGGCACTCCCTTATCACCGACTCCCCCACCCACTGAATCCCCTCCCACAGTCACAGACACTCTCCCTTATCACCGACTCCCCCACCCACTGAATCCCCTCCCACAGTCACAGACACTCTCCCTTATCACCGACTCCCCCACCCACTGAATCCCCTCCCACAGTCATGGGCACTCCCTTATCACCGACTCCTCCACCCACTGAATCCCCTCCCACAGTCACAGACACTCTCCCTTATCACCGACTCCCCCACCCACTGAATCCCCTCCCACAGTCACAGACACTCTCCCTTATCACCGACTCCCCCACCCACTGAATCCCCTCCCACAGTCACAGACACTCTCCCTTATCACCGACTCCCCCACCCACTGAATCCCCTCCCACAGTCACGGACACTCTCCCTTATCACCGACTCCCCCACCCACTGAATCCCCTCCCACGGTCACAGACACTCTCCCTTATCACCGACTCCCCCACCCACTGAATCCCCTCCCACAGTCACAGACACTCCCTTATCACCGACTCCCCCACCCACTGAATCCCCTCCCACAGTCACAGACACTCTCCCTTATCACCGACTCCCCCACCCACTGAATCCCCTCCCACAGTCACAGACACTCTCCCTTATCACCGACTCCCCCACCCACTGAGTCCCCTCCCACAGTCACGGACAATCTCCCTTATCACCGACTCCCCCACCCACTGAATCCCCTCCCACGGTCACGGACACTCTCCCTTATCACCGACTCCCCCACCCACTGAATCCCCTCCCACGGTCACAGACACTCTCCCTTATCACCGACTCCCCCACCCACTGAATCCCCTCCCACAGTCACGGACACTCTCCCTTATCACCGACTCCACCACCCACTGAATCCCCTCCCACAGTCACGGACACTCGCCCTTATCACCGACTCCCCCACCCACTGAATCCCCTCCCACAGTCACAGACACTCTCCCTTATCACCGACTCCCCCACCCACTGAATCCCCTCCCACAGTCACAGACACTCTCCCTTATCACCGACTCCCCCACCCACTGAATCCCCACCCACAGTAACGGACACTCTCCCTTATCACCGACTCCCCCACCCACTGAATCCCCTCCCACAGTCACGGACACTCTCCCTTATCACCGACTCCCCCACCCACTGAATCCCCTCCCACAGTCACAGACACTCTCCCTTATCACCGACTCCCCCACCCACTGAATCCCCTCCCACAGTCACAGACACTCTCCCTTATCACCGACTCCCCCACCCACTGAATCCCCTCCCACAGTCACGGACACTCTCCCTTATCACCGACTCCCCCACCCACTGAATCCCCTCCCACAGTCACAGACACTCTCCCTTATCACCGACTCCCCCACCCACTGAATCCCCTCCCACAGTCACGGACACTCTCACTTATCACCGACTCCCCCACCCACTGAATCCCCTCCCACAGTCACAGACACTCTCCCTTATCACCGACTCCCCCACCCACTGAATCCCCTCCCACAGTCACAGACACTCTCCCTTATCACCGACTCCCCCACCCACTGAATCCCCTCCCACGGTCACAGACACACTCCCTTATCACCGAATCCCCCACCCACTGAATCCCCTCCCACAGTCACAGACACTCTCCCTTATCACCGACTCCCCCACCCACTGAATCCCCTCCCACAGTCACAGACACTCTCCCTTATCACCGACTCCCCCACCCACTGAGTCCCCTCCCACAGTCACAGACACTCTCCCTTATCACCGACTCCCCCACCCACTGAATCCCCTCCCCACAGTCACGGACACTCTCCCTTATCACCGACTCCCCCACCCACTGAATCCCCTCCCACAGTCACAGACACTCTCCCTTATCACCGACTCCCCCACCCACTGAATCCCCTCCCACAGTCACGGACACTCCCTTATCACCGACTCCCCCACCCACTGAATCCCCTCCCACAGTCACAGACACTCTCCCTTATCACCGACTCCCCCACCCACTGAATCCCCTCCCACAGTCACAGACACTCTCCCTTATCACCGACTCCCCCACCCACTGAATCCCCTCCCACAGTCACAGACACTCTCCCTTATCACCGACTCCCCCACCCACTGAATCCCCTCCCACGGTCACGGACACTCTCCCTTATCACCGACTCCCCCACCCACTGAATCCCCTCCCACAGTAACGGACACTCCCTTATCACCGACTCCCCCACCCACTGAATCCCCTCCCACAGTCACGGACACTCTCCCTTATCACCGACTCCCCCACCCACTGAATCCCCTCCCACGGTCACAGACACTCTCCCTTATCACCGACTCCCCCACCCACTGAATCCCCTCCCACAGTCACAGACACTCTCCCTTATCACCGACTCCCCCACCCACTGAATCCCCTCCCACAGTCACGGAAAATCTCCCTTATCACCGACTCCCCCTCCCACTGAATCCCCTCCCACAGTCACAGACACTCTACCTTATCACCGACTCCCCCACCCACTGAATCCCCTCCCACAGTCACGGACAATCTCCCTTATCACCGACTCCCCCACCCACTGAATCCCCTCCCACAGTCACAGACACTCTCCCTTATCACCGACTCCCCCACCCACTGAATCCCCTCCCACAGTCACGGAAAATCTCCCTTATCACCGACTCCCCCTCCCACTGAATCCCCTCCCACAGTCACAGACACTCTCCCTTATCACCGACTCCCCCACCCACTGAATCCCCTCCCACAGTCACGGAAAATCTCCCTTATCACCGACTCCCCCACCCACTGAATCCCCTCCCACAGTCACAGACACTCGCCCTTATCACCGACTCCCCCACCCACTGAATCCCCTCCCACAGTCACGGAAAATCTCCCTTATCACCGACTCCCCCTCCCACTGAATCCCCTCCCACAGTCACGGACACTCTCCCTTATCACCGACTCCCCCACCCACTGAATCCCCTCCCACAGTCACGGAAAATCTCCCTTATCACCGACTCCCCCTCCCACTGAATCCCCTCCCACAGTCACAGACACTCTCCCTTATCACCGACTCCCCCACCCACTGAATCCCCTCCCACAGTCACAGACACTCTCCCTTATCACCGACTCCCACACCCACTGACTCCCCTCCCACAGTCACAGACACTCTCACTTATCACCGACTCCCCCACCCACTGAATCCCCTCCCACAGTCACAGACACTCTCACTTATCGCCGACTCCCCCACCCACTGAATCCCCTCCCACAGTCACAGACACTCTCCCTTATCACCGACTCCTCCACCCACTGAATCCCCTCCCACAGTCACGGACACTCTCCCTTATCACCGACTCCCCCACCCACTGAATACCCTCCCACAGTCACAGACACTCTCCCTTATCACCGACTCCCCCACCCACTGAATCCCCTCCCACAGTCACAGACACTCTCCCTTATCACCGACTCCCCCACCCACTGAATCCCCTCCCACAGTCACGGACACTCTCCCTTATCACCGACTCCACCACCCACTGAATCCCCTCCCACAGTCACGGACACTCGCCCTTATCACCGACTCCCCCACCCACTGAATCCCCTCCCACAGTCACAGACACTCTCCCTTATCACCGACTCCCCCACCCACTGAATCCCCTCCCACGGTCACAGACACTCTCCCTTATCACCGACTCCCCCACCCACTGAATCCCCTCCCACAGTCACAGACACTCCCTTATCACCGACTCCCCCACCCACTGAATCCCCTCCCACAGTCACAGACACTCTCCCTTATCACCGACTCCCCCACCCACTGAATCCCCTCCCACAGTCACAGACACTCTCCCTTATCACCGACTCCCCCACCCACTGAGTCCCCTCCCACAGTCACGGACAATCTCCCTTATCACCGACTCCCCCACCCACTGAATCCCCTCCCACGGTCACGGACACTCTCCCTTATCACCGACTCCCCCACCCACTGAATCCCCTCCCACGGTCACAGACACTCTCCCTTATCACCGACTCCCCCACCCACTGAATCCCCTCCCACAGTCACGGACACTCTCCCTTATCACCGACTCCACCACCCACTGAATCCCCTCCCACAGTCACGGACACTCGCCCTTATCACCGACTCCCCCACCCACTGAATCCCCTCCCACAGTCACAGACACTCTCCCTTATCACCGACTCCCCCACCCACTGAATCCCCTCCCACAGTCACAGACACTCTCCCTTATCACCGACTCCCCCACCCACTGAATCCCCACCCACAGTAACGGACACTCTCCCTTATCACCGACTCCCCCACCCACTGAATCCCCTCCCACAGTCACGGACACTCTCCCTTATCACCGACTCCCCCACCCACTGAATCCCCACCCACAGTCACAGACACTCTCCCTTATCACCGACTCCCCCACCCACTGAATCCCCTCCCACAGTCACAGACACTCTCCCTTATCACCGACTCCCCCACCCACTGAATCCCCTCCCACAGTCACAGACACTCTCCCTTATCACCGACTCCCCCACCCACTGAATCCCCTCCCACAGTCACAGACACTCTCCCTTATCACCGACTCCCCCACCCACTGAATCCCCTCCCACAGTCACAGACACTCTCCCTTATCACCGACTCCCCCACCCACTGAATCCCCTCACACAGTCACAGACACTCTCCCTTATCACCAACTCCCCCACCCACTGAATCCCCTCCCACAGTCACGGGCACTCCCTTATCACCGACTCCCCCACCCACTGAATCCCCTCCCACAGTCACAGACACTCTCCCTTATCACCGACTCCCCCACCCACTGAATCCCCTCCCACAGTCACAGACACTCTCCCTTATCACCGACTCCCCCACCCACTGAATCCCCTCCCACAGTCATGGGCACTCCCTTATCACCGACTCCTCCACCCACTGAATCCCCTCCCACAGTCACAGACACTCTCCCTTATCACCGACTCCCCCACCCACTGAATCCCCTCCCACAGTCACAGACACTCTCCCTTATCACCGACTCCCCCACCCACTGAATCCCCTCCCACAGTCACAGACACTCTCCCTTATCACCGACTCCCCCACCCACTGAATCCCCTCCCACAGTCACGGACACTCTCCCTTATCACCGACTCCCCCACCCACTGAATCCCCTCCCACGGTCACAGACACTCTCCCTTATCACCGACTCCCCCACCCACTGAATCCCCTCCCACAGTCACAGACACTCCCTTATCACCGACTCCCCCACCCACTGAATCCCCTCCCACAGTCACAGACACTCTCCCTTATCACCGACTCCCCCACCCACTGAATCCCCTCCCACAGTCACAGACACTCTCCCTTATCACCGACTCCCCCACCCACTGAGTCCCCTCCCACAGTCACGGACAATCTCCCTTATCACCGACTCCCCCACCCACTGAATCCCCTCCCACGGTCACGGACACTCTCCCTTATCACCGACTCCCCCACCCACTGAATCCCCTCCCACGGTCACAGACACTCTCCCTTATCACCGACTCCCCCACCCACTGAATCCCCTCCCACAGTCACGGACACTCTCCCTTATCACCGACTCCACCACCCACTGAATCCCCTCCCACAGTCACGGACACTCGCCCTTATCACCGACTCCCCCACCCACTGAATCCCCTCCCACAGTCACAGACACTCTCCCTTATCACCGACTCCCCCACCCACTGAATCCCCTCCCACAGTCACAGACACTCTCCCTTATCACCGACTCCCCCACCCACTGAATCCCCACCCACAGTAACGGACACTCTCCCTTATCACCGACTCCCCCACCCACTGAATCCCCTCCCACAGTCACGGACACTCTCCCTTATCACCGACTCCCCCACCCACTGAATCCCCTCCCACAGTCACAGACACTCTCCCTTATCACCGACTCCCCCACCCACTGAATCCCCTCCCACAGTCACAGACACTCTCCCTTATCACCGACTCCCCCACCCACTGAATCCCCTCCCACAGTCACGGACACTCTCCCTTATCACCGACTCCCCCACCCACTGAATCCCCTCCCACAGTCACGGACACTCTCCCTTATCACCGACTCCCCCACCCACTGAATCCCCTCCCACAGTCACGGACACTCTCACTTATCACCGACTCCCCCACCCACTGAATCCCCTCCCACAGTCACAGACACTCTCCCTTATCACCGACTCCCCCACCCACTGAATCCCCTCCCACAGTCACAGACACTCTCCCTTATCACCGACTCCCCCACCCACTGAATCCCCTCCCACGGTCACAGACACACTCCCTTATCACCGAATCCCCCACCCACTGAATCCCCTCCCACAGTCACAGACACTCTCCCTTATCACCGACTCCCCCACCCACTGAATCCCCTCCCACAGTCACAGACACTCTCCCTTATCACCGACTCCCCCACCCACTGAGTCCCCTCCCACAGTCACAGACACTCTCCCTTATCACCGACTCCCCCACCCACTGAATCCCCTCCCCACAGTCACGGACACTCTCCCTTATCACCGACTCCCCCACCCACTGAATCCCCTCCCACAGTCACAGACACTCTCCCTTATCACCGACTCCCCCACCCACTGAATCCCCTCCCACAGTCACGGACACTCCCTTATCACCGACTCCCCCACCCACTGAATCCCCTCCCACAGTCACAGACACTCTCCCTTATCACCGACTCCCCCACCCACTGAATCCCCTCCCACAGTCACAGACACTCTCCCTTATCACCGACTCCCCCACCCACTGAATCCCCTCCCACAGTCACAGACACTCTCCCTTATCACCGACTCCCCCACCCACTGAATCCCCTCCCACGGTCACGGACACTCTCCCTTATCACCGACTCCCCCACCCACTGAATCCCCTCCCACAGTAACGGACACTCCCTTATCACCGACTCCCCCACCCACTGAATCCCCTCCCACAGTCACGGACACTCTCCCTTATCACCGACTCCCCCACCCACTGAATCCCCTCCCACGGTCACAGACACTCTCCCTTATCACCGACTCCCCCACCCACTGAATCCCCTCCCACAGTCACAGACACTCTCCCTTATCACCGACTCCCCCACCCACTGAATCCCCTCCCACAGTCACGGAAAATCTCCCTTATCACCGACTCCCCCTCCCACTGAATCCCCTCCCACAGTCACAGACACTCTCCCTTATCACCGACTCCCCCACCCACTGAATCCCCTCCCACAGTCACGGACAATCTCCCTTATCACCGACTCCCCCACCCACTGAATCCCCTCCCACAGTCACAGACACTCTCCCTTATCACCGACTCCCCCACCCACTGAATCCCCTCCCACAGTCACGGAAAATCTCCCTTATCACCGACTCCCCCTCCCACTGAATCCCCTCCCACAGTCACAGACACTCTCCCTTATCACCGACTCCCCCACCCACTGAATCCCCTCCCACAGTCACGGAAAATCTCCCTTATCACCGACTCCCCCACCCACTGAATCCCCTCCCACAGTCACAGACACTCTCCCTTATCACCGACTCCCCCACCCACTGAATCCCCTCCCACAGTCACGGAAAATCTCCCTTATCACCGACTCCCCCTCCCACTGAATCCCCTCCCACAGTCACGGACACTCTCCCTTATCACCGACTCCCCCACCCACTGAATCCCCTCCCACAGTCACGGAAAATCTCCCTTATCACCGACTCCCCCTCCCACTGAATCCCCTCCCACAGTCACAGACACTCTCCCTTATCACCGACTCCCCCACCCACTGAATCCCCTCCCACAGTCACAGACACTCTCCCTTATCACCGACTCCCACACCCACTGACTCCCCTCCCACAGTCACAGACACTCTCACTTATCACCGACTCCCCCACCCACTGAATCCCCTCCCACAGTCACAGACACTCTCACTTATCGCCGACTCCCCCACCCACTGAATCCCCTCCCACAGTCACAGACACTCTCCCTTATCACCGACTCCTCCACCCACTGAATCCCCTCCCACAGTCACGGACACTCTCCCTTATCACCGACTCCCCCACCCACTGAATACCCTCCCACAGTCACAGACACTCTCCCTTATCACCGACTCCCCCACCCACTGAATCCCCTCCCACAGTCACAGACACTCTCCCTTATCACCGACTCCCCCACCCACTGAATCCCCTCCCACAGTCACGGACACTCTCCCTTATCACCGACTCCCCCACCCACTGAATCCCCTCCCACAGTCACGGACACTCTCCCTTATCACCGACTCCCCCACCCACTGAATCCCCTCCCACAGTCACAGACACTCTCCCTTATCACCGACTCCCCCACCCACTGAATCCCCTCCCACAGTCACAGACACTCTCCCTTATCACCGACTCCCCCACCCACTGAATCCCCTCCCACGGTCACAGACACTCTCCCTTATCACCGACTCCCCCACCCACTGAATCCCCTCCCACGGTCACAGACACTCTCCCTTATCACCGACTCCCCCACCCACTGAATCCCCACCCACAGTCACAGACACTCTCCCTTATCACCGACTCCCCCACCCACTGAATCCCCTCCCACAGTCACAGACACTCTCCCTTATCACCGACTCCCCCTCCCACTGAATCCCCTCCCACAGTCACAGACACGCTCCCTTATCACCGACTCCCCCACCCACTGAATCCCCTCCCACGGTCACAGACACTCTCCCTTATCACCGACTCCCCCACCCACTGAATCCCCTCCCACGGTCACAGACACTCTCCCTTATCACCGACTCCCCCACCCACTGAATCCCCTCCCACAGTCACAGACACTCTCCCTTATCACCGACTCCCCCACCCACTGAATCCCCTCCCACAGTCACAGACACTCTCCCTTATCACCGACTCCCCCACCCACTGAATCCCCTCCCACGGTCACAGACACTCTCCCTTATCACCGACTCCCCCACCCACTGAATCCCCTCCCACGGTCACAGACACTCTCCCTTATCACCGACTCCCCCACCCACTGAATCCCCACCCACAGTCACAGACACTCTCCCTTATCACCGACTCCCCCACCCACTGAATCCCCTCCCACAGTCACAGACACTCTCCCTTATCACCGACTCCCCCACCCACTGAATCCCCTCCCACAGTCACAGACACTCTCCCTTATCACCGACTCCCCCACCCACTGAATCCCCTCCCACGGTCACAGACACTCTCCCTTATCACCGACTCCCCCACCCACTGAATCCCCTCCCACGGTCACAGACACTCTCCCTTATCACCGACTCCCCCACCCACTGAATCCCCACCCACAGTCACGGACACTCTCCCTTATCACCGGCTCCCCCACCCACTGAATCCCCTCCCACAGTCACAGACACTCTCCCTTATCACCGACTCCCCCACCCACTGAATCCCCTCCCACAGTCACGGGCACTCTCCCTTATCACCGACTCCCCCACCCACTGAATCCCCACCCACAGTCACGGACACTCTCCCTTATCACCGACTCCCCCACCCACTGAATCCCCTCCCACGGTCACAGACACTCTCCCTTATCACCGACTCCCCCACCCACTGAATCCCCACCCACAGTCACAGACACTCTCCCTTATCACCGACTCCCCCACCCACTGAATCCCCACCCACAGTCACAGACACTCTCCCTTATCACCGACTCCCCCACCCACTGAATCCCCACCCACAGTCACAGACACTCTCCATAATCACCGACTCCCCCACCCACTGAATCCCCTCCCACAGTCACAGACACACTCCCTTATCACCGACTCCCCCACCCACTGAATCCCCTCCCACAGTCACGGACACTCCCTTATCACCGACTCCCCCACCCACTGAATCCCCTCCCACAGTCACGGACACTCTCCCTTATCACCGACTCCCCCACCCACTGAATCCCCTCCCACAGTCACGGACACTCTCCCTTATCACCGACTCCCCCACCCACTGAATCCCCTCCCACAGTCACGGACACTCTCCCTTATCACCGACTCCCCCTCCCACTGAATCCCCTCCCACGGTCACAGACACTCTCCCTTATCACCGACTCCCCCTCCCACTGAATCCCCTCCCACAGTCACGGACACTCTCCCTTATCACCGACTCCCCCTCCCACTGAATCCCCTCCCACAGTCACGGACACTCTCCCTTATCACCGACTCCCCCACCCACTGAATCCCCTCCCACGGTCACGGACACTCTCCATAATCACCGACTCCCCCACCCACTGAATCCCCTCCCACGGTCACAGACACTCTCCATAATCACCGACTCCCCCACCCACTGAATCCCCTCCCACGGTCACAGACACTCTCCATAATCACCGACTCCTCCACCCACTGAATCCCCTCCCACAGTCACAGACACTCTCCATAATCACCGACTCCTCCACCCACTGAATCCCCTCCCACAGTCACAGACACTCTCCATAATCACCGACTCCTCCACCCACTGAATCCCCTCCCACAGTCACAGACACTCTCCATAATCACCGACTCCCCCACCCACTGAATCCCCTCCCACAGTCACAGACACTCTCCATAATCACCGACTCCTCCACCCACTGAATCCCCTCCCACGGTCACAGACACTCTCCATAATCACCGACTCCCCCACCCACTGAATCCCCTCCCACAGTCACGGACACTCTCCATAATCACCGACTCCCCCTCCCACTGAATCCCCTCCCACGGTCACAGACACACTCCATAATCACCGACTCCCCCACCCACTGAATCCCCTCCCACGGTCACAGACACTCTCCATAATCACCGACTCCCCCTCCCACTGAATCCCCTCCCACGGTCACAGACACACTCCATAATCACCGACTCCTCCACCCACTGAATCCCCTCCCACGGTCACAGACACTCTCCATAATCACCGACTCCTCCACCCACTGAATCCCCTCCCACAGTCACGGACACTCTCCCTTATCACCGACTCCCCCACCCACTGAATCCCCTCCCACGGTTACGGACACTCTCCCTTATCACCGACTCCCCCACCCACTGAATCCCCTCCCACAGTCACAGACACTCTCCCTTATCACCGACTCCCCCACCCACTGAATCCCCTCCCACAGTCACAGACACTCTCCCTTATCACCGACTCCCCCACCCACTGAATCCCCTCCCACAGTCACAGACACTCTCCCTTATCACCGACTCCCCCACCCACTGAATCCCCTCCCACAGTCACAGACACTCTCCCTTATCACCGACTCCCCCACCCACTGAATCCCCACCCACAGTCACAGACACTCTCCCTTATCACCGACTCCCCCACCCACTGAGTCCCCTCCCACAGTCACAGACACTCTCCCTTATCACCGACTCCCCCACCCACTGAATCCCCTCCCACAGTCACAGACACTCTCCCTTATCACCGACTCCCCCACCCACTGAATCCCCACCCACAGTCACAGACACTCTCCCTTATCACCAACTCCCCCACCCACTGAATCCCCTCCCACAGTAACGGACACTCTCCCTTATCACCGACTCCCCCACCCACTGAATCCCCACCCACAGTCACAGACACTCTCCCTTATCACCGACTCCCCCACCCACTGAATCCCCACCCACAGTCACAGACACTCTCCCTTATCACCGACTCCCCCACCCACTGAGTCCCCTCCCACAGTCACAGACACTCTCCCTTATCACCGACTCCCCCACCCACTGAATCCCCTCCCACAGTCACAGACACTCTCCCTTATCACCGACTCCCCCACCCACTGAATCCCCACCCACAGTCACAGACACTCTCCCTTATCACCGACTCCCCCACCCACTGAATCCCCTCCCACAGTCACGGAAAATCTCCCTTATCACCGACTCCCCCACCCACTGAATCCCCTCCCACAGTAACGGACACTCTCCCTTATCACCGACTCCCCCACCCACTGAATCCCCTCCCACAGTAACGGACACTCTCCCTTTTCACCGACTCCCCCACCCACTGAATCCCCTCCCACTGTCACGGACACGCTCCCTTATCACCGACTCCCCCACCCACTGTATCCCCTCCCACAGTCACGGACACTCTCCCTTATCACCGACTCCCCCACCCACTGAATCCCCTCCCACAGTCACGGACACTCTCCCTTATCACCGACTCCCCCACCCACTGAATCCCCTCCCACAGTCACAGACACTCTCCCTTATCACCGACTCCCCCACCCACTGAATCCCCTCCCACAGTCACAGACACTCTCACTTATCGCCGACTCCCCCACCCACTGAATCCCCTCCCACAGTCACAGACACTCTCCCTTATCACCGACTCCTCCACCCACTGAATCCCCTCCCACAGTCACGGACACTCTCCCTTATCACCGACTCCCCCACCCACTGAATACCCTCCCACAGTCACAGACACTCTCCCTTAGCACCGACTCCCCCACCCACTGAATCCCCTCCCACAGTCACAGACACTCTCCCTTATCACCGACTCCCCCACCCACTGAATCCCCTCCCACAGTCACGGACACTCTCCCTTATCACCGACTCCCCCACCCACTGAATCCCCTCCCACAGTCACGGACACTCTCCCTTATCACCGACTCCCCCACCCACTGAATCCCCTCCCACAGTCACAGACACTCTCCCTTATCACCGACTCCCCCACCCACTGAATCCCCTCCCACAGTCACAGACACTCTCCCTTATCACCGACTCCCCCACCCACTGAATCCCCTCCCACGGTCACAGACACTCTCCCTTATCACCGACTCCCCCACCCACTGAATCCCCTCCCACGGTCACAGACACTCTCCCTTATCACCGACTCCCCCACCCACTGAATCCCCACCCACAGTCACAGACACTCTCCCTTATCACCGACTCCCCCACCCACTGAATCCCCTCCCACAGTCACAGACACTCTCCCTTATCACCGACTCCCCCTCCCACTGAATCCCCTCCCACAGTCACAGACACGCTCCCTTATCACCGACTCCCCCACCCACTGAATCCCCTCCCACGGTCACAGACACTCTCCCTTATCACCGACTCCCCCACCCACTGAATCCCCTCCCACGGTCACAGACACTCTCCCTTATCACCGACTCCCCCACCCACTGAATCCCCTCCCACAGTCACAGACACTCTCCCTTATCACCGACTCCCCCACCCACTGAATCCCCTCCCACAGTCACAGACACTCTCCCTTATCACCGACTCCCCCACCCACTGAATCCCCTCCCACGGTCACAGACACTCTCCCTTATCACCGACTCCCCCACCCACTGAATCCCCTCCCACGGTCACAGACACTCTCCCTTATCACCGACTCCCCCACCCACTGAATCCCCACCCACAGTCACAGACACTCTCCCTTATCACCGACTCCCCCACCCACTGAATCCCCTCCCACAGTCACAGACACTCTCCCTTATCACCGACGCCCCCACACACTGAATCCCCTCCCACAGTCACAGACACTCTCCCTTATCACCGACTCCCCCACCCACTGAATCCCCTCCCACGGTCACAGACACTCTCCCTTATCACCGACTCCCCCACCCACTGAATCCCCTCCCACGGTCACAGACACTCTCCCTTATCACCGACTCCCCCACCCACTGAATCCCCACCCACAGTCACGGACACTCTCCCTTATCACCGGCTCCCCCACCCACTGAATCCCCTCCCACAGTCACAGACACTCTCCCTTATCACCGACTCCCCCACCCACTGAATCCCCTCCCACAGTCACGGGCACTCTCCCTTATCACCGACTCCCCCACCCACTGAATCCCCACCCACAGTCACGGACACTCTCCCTTATCACCGACTCCCCCACCCACTGAATCCCCTCCCACGGTCACAGACACTCTCCCTTATCACCGACTCCCCCACCCACTGAATCCCCACCCACAGTCACAGACACTCTCCCTTATCACCGACTCCCCCACCCACTGAATCCCCACCCACAGTCACAGACACTCTCCCTTATCACCGACTCCCCCACCCACTGAATCCCCACCCACAGTCACAGACACTCTCCATAATCACCGACTCCCCCACCCACTGAATCCCCTCCCACAGTCACAGACACACTCCCTTATCACCGACTCCCCCACCCACTGAATCCCCTCCCACAGTCACGGACACTCCCTTATCACCGACTCCCCCACCCACTGAATCCCCTCCCACAGTCACGGACACTCTCCCTTATCACCGACTCCCCCACCCACTGAATCCCCTCCCACAGTCACGGACACTCTCCCTTATCACCGACTCCCCCACCCACTGAATCCCCTCCCACAGTCACGGACACTCTCCCTTATCACCGACTCCCCCTCCCACTGAATCCCCTCCCACGGTCACAGACACTCTCCCTTATCACCGACTCCCCCTCCCACTGAATCCCCTCCCACAGTCACGGACACTCTCCCTTATCACCGACTCCCCCTCCCACTGAATCCCCTCCCACAGTCACGGACACTCTCCCTTATCACCGACTCCCCCACCCACTGAATCCCCTCCCACGGTCACAGACACTCTCCATAATCACCGACTCCCCCACCCACTGAATCCCCTCCCACGGTCACAGACACTCTCCATAATCACCGACTCCTCCACCCACTGAATCCCCTCCCACAGTCACAGACACTCTCCATAATCACCGACTCCTCCACCCACTGAATCCCCTCCCACAGTCACAGACACTCTCCATAATCACCGACTCCTCCACCCACTGAATCCCCTCCCACAGTCACAGACACTCTCCATAATCACCGACTCCCCCACCCACTGAATCCCCTCCCACAGTCACAGACACTCTCCATAATCACCGACTCCTCCACCCACTGAATCCCCTCCCACAGTCACAGACACTCTCCATAATCACCGACTCCCCCTCCCACTGAATCCCCTCCCACGGTCACAGACACACTCCATAATCACCGACTCCTCCACCCACTGAATCCCCTCCCACGGTCACAGACACTCTCCATAATCACCGACTCCTCCACCCACTGAATCCCCTCCCACAGTCACGGACACTCTCCCTTATCACCGACTCCCCCACCCACTGAATCCCCTCCCACGGTTACGGACACTCTCCCTTATCACCGACTCCCCCACCCACTGAATCCCCTCCCACAGTCACAGACACTCTCCCTTATCACCGACTCCCCCACCCACTGAATCCCCTCCCACAGTCACAGACACTCTCCCTTATCACCGACTCCCCCACCCACTGAATCCCCTCCCACAGTCACAGACACTCTCCCTTATCACCGACTCCCCCACCCACTGAATCCCCTCCCACAGTCACAGACACTCTCCCTTATCACCGACTCCCCCACCCACTGAATCCCCTCCCACAGTCACAGACACTCTCCCTTATCACCGACTCCCCCACCCACTGAATCCCCACCCACAGTCACAGACACTCTCCCTTATCACCGACTCCCCCACCCACTGAGTCCCCTCCCACAGTCACAGACACTCTCCCTTATCACCGACTCCCCCACCCACTGAATCCCCTCCCACAGTCACAGACACTCTCCCTTATCACCGACTCCCCCACCCACTGAATCCCCACCCACAGTCACAGACACTCTCCCTTATCACCAACTCCCCCACCCACTGAATCCCCTCCCACAGTAACGGACACTCTCCCTTATCACCGACTCCCCCACCCACTGAATCCCCACCCACAGTCACAGACACTCTCCCTTATCACCGACTCCCCCACCCACTGAATCCCCACCCACAGTCACAGACACTCTCCCTTATCACCGACTCCCCCACCCACTGAGTCCCCTCCCACAGTCACAGACACTCTCCCTTATCACCGACTCCCCCACCCACTGAATCCCCTCCCACAGTCACAGACACTCTCCCTTATCACCGACTCCCCCACCCACTGAATCCCCACCCACAGTCACAGACACTCTCCCTTATCACCAACTCCCCCACCCACTGAATCCCCTCCCACAGTAACGGACACTCTCCCTTATCACCGACTCCCCCACCCACTGAATCCCCTCCCACAGTAACGGACACTCTCCCTTATCACCGACTCCCCCACCCACTGAATCCCCTCCCACAGTAACGGACACTCTCCCTTTTCACCGACTCCCCC
Organism: Hemitrygon akajei; assembly: GCF_048418815.1. NCBI lineage: Eukaryota > Metazoa > Chordata > Chondrichthyes > Myliobatiformes > Dasyatidae > Hemitrygon > Hemitrygon akajei. The sequence goes on along the minus strand of NC_133144.1, from coordinate 1,311,821 downwards.
ACCCACTGAATCCCCTCCCACTGTCACGGACACGCTCCCTTATCACCGACTCCCCCACCCACTGTATCCCCTCCCACAGTCACGGACACTCTCCCTTATCACCGACTCCCCCACCCACTGAATCCCCTCCCACAGTCACGGACACTCTCCCTTATCACCGACTCCCCCACCCACTGAATCCCCTCCCACAGTCACAGACACTCTCCCTTATCACCGACTCCCCCACCCACTGAATCCCCTCCCACGGTCACAGAGACTCTCCCTTATCACCGACTCCCCCACCCACTGAATCCCCTCCCACAGTAACGGACACTCTCCCTTATCACCGACTCCCCCACCCACTGAATCCCCTCCCACAGTCACGGACACTCTCCCTTATCACCGACTCCCCCACCCACTGAATCCCCTCCCACGGTCACGGACACTCTCCCTTATCACCGACTCCCCCACCCACTGAATCCCCTCCCACAGTAACGGACACTCTCCCTTATCACCGACTCCCCCACCCACTGAATCCCCTCCCACAGTAACGGACACTCTCCCTTATCACCGACTCCCCCACCCACTGAATCCCCACCCACAGTCACAGACACTCTCCCTTATCACCGACTCCCCCACCCACTGAATCCCCTCCCACAGTAACGGACACTCTCCCTTATCACCGACTCCCCCACCCACTGAATCCCCACCCACAGTCACAGACACTCTCCCTTATCACCGACTCCCCCACCCACTGAATCCCCTCCCACAGTCACAGACACTCCCTTATCACCGACTCCCCCACCCACTGAATCCCCTCCCACAGTCACAGACACTCTCCCTTATCACCGACTCCCCCACCCACTGAATCCCCTCCCACAGTCACAGACACTCCCTTATCACCGACTCCCCCACCCACTGAATCCCCTCCCACGGTCACAGACACTCTCCCTTATCACCGACTCCCCCACCCACTGAATCCCCTCCCACAGTCACAGACACTCTCCCTTATCACCAACTCCCCTACCCACTGAATCCCCTCCCACGGTCACAGACACTCTCCCTTATCACCGACTCCCCCACCCACTGAATCCCCTCCCACAGTCACAGACACTCTCCCTTATCACCAACTCCCCCACCCACTGAATCCCCTCCCACAGTCACGGACACTCTCCCTCATCACCGACTCCCCCACCCACTGAATCCCCTCCCACAGTCACAGACACTCTCCCTTATCACCGACTCCCCCACCCACTGAATCCCCTCCCACAGTCACAGACACTCTCCCTTATCACCGACTCCCCCAGCCACTGAATCCCCTCCCACAGTCACGGACACTCTCCCTTATCACCGAATCCCCCACCCACTGAATCCCCTCCCACAGTCACAGACACTCTCCCTTATCACCGACTCCCCCACCCACTGAATCCCCTCCCACAGTCACGGACACTCTCCCTTATCACCGACTCCCCCACCCACTGAATCCCCTCCCACAGTCACGGACACTCTCCCTTATCACCGACTCCCCCACCCACTGAATCCCCTCCCACAGTCACAGACACACTCCCTTATCACCGACTCCCCCACCCACTAAATCCCCTCCCACAGTCACAGACACACCTCCCACAGTCACAGACACACTCCCTTATCACCGACTCCCCCTCCCACTGAATCCCCTCCCACAGTCACGGACACTCTCCCTTATCACCGACTCCCCCACCCACTGAATCCCCTCCCACGGTCACAGACACTCTCCATAATCACCGACTCCCCCACCCACTGAATCCCCTCCCACGGTCACAGACACTCTCCATAATCACCGACTCCTCCACCCACTGAATCCCCTCCCACAGTCACAGACACTCTCCATAATCACCGACTCCTCCACCCACTGAATCCCCTCCCACAGTCACAGACACTCTCCATAATCACCGACTCCTCCACCCACTGAATCCCCTCCCACAGTCACAGACACTCTCCATAATCACCGACTCCCCCACCCACTGAATCCCCTCCCACAGTCACAGACACTCTCCATAATCACCGACTCCTCCACCCACTGAATCCCCTCCCACAGTCACAGACACTCTCCATAATCACCGACTCCCCCTCCCACTGAATCCCCTCCCACGGTCACAGACACACTCCATAATCACCGACTCCTCCACCCACTGAATCCCCTCCCACGGTCACAGACACTCTCCATAATCACCGACTCCTCCACCCACTGAATCCCCTCCCACAGTCACGGACACTCTCCCTTATCACCGACTCCCCCACCCACTGAATCCCCTCCCACGGTTACGGACACTCTCCCTTATCACCGACTCCCCCACCCACTGAATCCCCTCCCACAGTCACAGACACTCTCCCTTATCACCGACTCCCCCACCCACTGAATCCCCTCCCACAGTCACAGACACTCTCCCTTATCACCGACTCCCCCACCCACTGAATCCCCTCCCACAGTCACAGACACTCTCCCTTATCACCGACTCCCCCACCCACTGAATCCCCTCCCACAGTCACAGACACTCTCCCTTATCACCGACTCCCCCACCCACTGAATCCCCTCCCACAGTCACAGACACTCTCCCTTATCACCGACTCCCCCACCCACTGAATCCCCACCCACAGTCACAGACACTCTCCCTTATCACCGACTCCCCCACCCACTGAGTCCCCTCCCACAGTCACAGACACTCTCCCTTATCACCGACTCCCCCACCCACTGAATCCCCTCCCACAGTCACAGACACTCTCCCTTATCACCGACTCCCCCACCCACTGAATCCCCACCCACAGTCACAGACACTCTCCCTTATCACCAACTCCCCCACCCACTGAATCCCCTCCCACAGTAACGGACACTCTCCCTTATCACCGACTCCCCCACCCACTGAATCCCCACCCACAGTCACAGACACTCTCCCTTATCACCGACTCCCCCACCCACTGAATCCCCACCCACAGTCACAGACACTCTCCCTTATCACCGACTCCCCCACCCACTGAGTCCCCTCCCACAGTCACAGACACTCTCCCTTATCACCGACTCCCCCACCCACTGAATCCCCTCCCACAGTCACAGACACTCTCCCTTATCACCGACTCCCCCACCCACTGAATCCCCACCCACAGTCACAGACACTCTCCCTTATCACCAACTCCCCCACCCACTGAATCCCCTCCCACAGTAACGGACACTCTCCCTTATCACCGACTCCCCCACCCACTGAATCCCCTCCCACAGTAACGGACACTCTCCCTTATCACCGACTCCCCCACCCACTGAATCCCCTCCCACAGTAACGGACACTCTCCCTTTTCACCGACTCCCCCACCCACTGAATCCCCTCCCACTGTCACGGACACGCTCCCTTATCACCGACTCCCCCACCCACTGTATCCCCTCCCACAGTCACGGACACTCTCCCTTATCACCGACTCCCCCACCCACTGAATCCCCTCCCACAGTCACGGACACTCTCCCTTATCACCGACTCCCCCACCCACTGAATCCCCTCCCACAGTCACAGACACTCTCCCTTATCACCGACTCCCCCACCCACTGAATCCCCTCCCACGGTCACAGAGACTCTCCCTTATCACCGACTCCCCCACCCACTGAATCCCCTCCCACAGTAACGGACACTCTCCCTTATCACCGACTCCCCCACCCACTGAATCCCCTCCCACAGTCACGGACACTCTCCCTTATCACCGACTCCCCCACCCACTGAATCCCCTCCCACGGTCACGGACACTCTCCCTTATCACCGACTCCCCCACCCACTGAATCCCCTCCCACAGTAACGGACACTCTCCCTTATCACCGACTCCCCCACCCACTGAATCCCCTCCCACAGTAACGGACACTCTCCCTTATCACCGACTCCCCCACCCACTGAATCCCCACCCACAGTCACAGACACTCTCCCTTATCACCGACTCCCCCACCCACTGAATCCCCTCCCACAGTAACGGACACTCTCCCTTATCACCGACTCCCCCACCCACTGAATCCCCACCCACAGTCACAGACACTCTCCCTTATCACCGACTCCCCCACCCACTGAATCCCCTCCCACAGTCACAGACACTCCCTTATCACCGACTCCCCCACCCACTGAATCCCCTCCCACAGTCACAGACACTCTCCCTTATCACCGACTCCCCCACCCACTGAATCCCCTCCCACAGTCACAGACACTCCCTTATCACCGACTCCCCCACCCACTGAATCCCCTCCCACGGTCACAGACACTCTCCCTTATCACCGACTCCCCCACCCACTGAATCCCCTCCCACAGTCACAGACACTCTCCCTTATCACCAACTCCCCTACCCACTGAATCCCCTCCCACGGTCACAGACACTCTCCCTTATCACCGACTCCCCCACCCACTGAATCCCCTCCCACAGTCACAGACACTCTCCCTTATCACCAACTCCCCCACCCACTGAATCCCCTCCCACAGTCACGGACACTCTCCCTCATCACCGACTCCCCCACCCACTGAATCCCCTCCCACAGTCACAGACACTCTCCCTTATCACCGACTCCCCCACCCACTGAATCCCCTCCCACAGTCACAGACACTCTCCCTTATCACCGACTCCCCCAGCCACTGAATCCCCTCCCACAGTCACGGACACTCTCCCTTATCACCGAATCCCCCACCCACTGAATCCCCTCCCACAGTCACAGACACTCTCCCTTATCACCGACTCCCCCACCCACTGAATCCCCTCCCACAGTCACGGACACTCTCCCTTATCACCGACTCCCCCACCCACTGAATCCCCTCCCACAGTCACGGACACTCTCCCTTATCACCGACTCCCCCACCCACTGAATCCCCTCCCACAGTCACAGACACACTCCCTTATCACCGACTCCCCCACCCACTGAATCCCCACCCACAGTCACAGACACTCTTCTTTATCACCGACTCCCCAACCCACTGAATCCCCTCCCACAGTCACAGACACTCTCCCTTATCACCGACTCCCCCCACCCACTGAATCCCCTCCCCACAGTCACGGACACTCTCCCTCATCACCGACTCCCCCACCCACTGAGTCCCCTCCCACAGTCACGGACACTCTCCCTTATCACCGACTCCCCCACCCACTGAATCCCCTCCCACAGTCACGGACACTCTCCCTTATCACCGACTCCCCCACCCACTGAATCCCCTCCCACGGTTACGGACACTCTCCCTTATCACCGACTCCCCCACCCACTAAATCCCCTCCCACAGTCACAGACACACTCCCTTATCACCGACTCCCCCACCCACTGAATCCCCTCCCACGGTTACGGACACTCTCCCTTATCACCGACTCCCCCACCCACTAAATCCCCTCCCACAGTCACAGACACACCTCCCACAGTCACAGACACACTCCCTTATCACCGACTCACCCACCCACTGAATCCCTTCCCACGGTCACGGACACTCTCCCTTATCACCGACTCCCCCACCCACTGAATCCCCACCCCACAGTCACAGACACTCTCCCTTATCACCGACTCCCCCACCCACTGAATCCCCTCCCACAGTCACAGACACTCTCCCTTATCACCGACTCCCCCACCCACTGAATCCCCTCCCACAGTCACGGACACTCTCCCTTATCACCGACTCCCCAACCCACTGAATCCCCACCCACAGTCACAGACACTCTCCCTTATCACCGACTCCCCCACCCACTGAATCTCCTCCCATAGCACACAGACCCTTTACCTCATCACCAACTCTCCCTAGAACCATTGAATACCCCCACAGATGGCAGACACCCTGCACCTACCCAGTGAAACCCTTCTACACCGCACGGATATCCTACCCCATCACTGACACTCCCCACCCACCAGTGAGAGTTACTATGTTTGTGGGACCATCCACCAGGGAGATTTAGTGTATGTGTGTGGGACTGTCCCCCAGGGAGGGTGTGTGTGTGTGTGTGTGTGTGTGTGTGTGTGTGTGTGTGTGTGTGTGTGTGTGTGTGTGTGTGTGTGTGTGTGTGTGACTGTCACCCAGTCAGGGTCAGTGTGCGTGTGTGTGTGTACGTATGTGTGTTTGTGTGTGTGTATGCGCATGTGTGTGTGTGCATGTGTACGTGTGTGTGAGTGTGTGTGTACACGTGTGCATGCGTGTGTGCGTGTGTACGTGTGTGTGTGTGTGCATGTGTGTGTGGTACATCCGATGATGTGCAGCTCCCCTGCCGTTGGTCTCACTGATGGACCGGTGAATTAGACTCCAGCGCCTCTGACATCTCCTTGCCTGGGTGTCTGAAACAGGCTGCAATACGGTGAACAACAAGTCCAGCACTTGCACAGGTTGCTGATGGGTAGACCCGCAGTCGTCGGTGTTGTTACTACCAAGCAGGATCTTTCAAATGTAAAACGGACGTAAAAGCTGAACATTGACACCACTCCATGGGCCAGAGGAGCCGCTGCTCTGAGCAAACACCGCCACCTCACTGGAATTGCACACCGCCACCACACTGGAATTGCACACCGCCACCTCACTGGAATTGCACACCGCCACCTCACTGGAATTGCACACCGCCACCTCACTGGAATTGTACACCGCCACCTCACTGGAATTGCACACCGCCACCTCACTGGAATTGTACACCACCACCTCAATGGAATTGTACACGGCCACCTCACTGGAATTGCACACCGCCACCTCACTGGAATTGCACACCACCACCTCAATGGAATTGCACACCACCACCTCAATGGAATTGTACACCGCCACCTCCCTGGAATTGCACACCGCCACCTCACTGGAATTGTACACCGCCACCTCACTGGAATTGCACACCGCCACCTCACTGGAATTGTACACCACCACCTCACTGGAATTGCACACCACCACCTCACTGGAATTGCACACCGCCACCTCACCGGAATTGCACACTGCCACCTCACTGGAATTGCACACTGCCACCTCACTGGAATTGCACACTGCCACCTCACTGGAATTGTACACGGCCACCTCACTGGAATTGCACACCACCACCTCAATGGAATTGTACACCACCACCTCACTGGAATTGCACACCGCCACCTCACTGGAATTGTACACCGCCACCTCACTGGAATTGTACACCACCACCTCACTGGAATTGTACACTGCCACCTCAATGGAATTGTACACGGCCACCTCACTGGAATTGCACACCACCACCTCAATGGAATTGTACACCACCACCTCACTGGAATTGCACACCGCCACCTCACTGGAATTGTACACCGCCACCTCACTGGAATTGTACACCACCACCTCACTGGAATTGCACACTGCCACCTCACTGGAATTGCATACCGCCACCTCACTGGAATTGCACACCACCACCTCAATGGAATTGTACACCACCACCTCACTGGAATTGCACACCGCCACCTCACTGGAATTGTACACCACCACCTCACTGGAATTGCACACTGCCACCTCACTGGAATTGCACACCGCCACCTCACTGGAATTGCACACCACCACCTCAATGGAATTGTACACCACCACCTCACTGGAATTGCACACCTCCACCTCAATGGAATTGTACACCACCACCTCACTGGAATTGCACACCGCCACCTCACTGGAATTGTACACCACCACCTCACTGGAATTGCACACTGCCACCTCACTGGAATTGCACACCGCCACCTCACTGGAATTGCACACCACCACCTCAATGGAATTGTACACGGCCACCTCACTGGAATTGCACACCGCCACCTCACTGGAATTGTACACCACCACCTCAGTGGAATTGTACACGGCCACCTCACTGGAATTGTACACCGCCACCTCACTGGAATTGCACACCGCCACCTCACTGGAATTGCACACCACCACCTCACTGGAATTGTACACGGCCACCTCACTGGAACTGCACACTGCCACCTCACTGGAATTGTACACCGCAACCTCACTGGAACTGCACACCGCCACCTCACTGGAATTGCACACCGCCACCTCACTGGAATTGTACACCACCACCTCACTGGAATTGCACACCGCCACCTCACTGGAATTGTACACCGCCACCTCACTGGAATTATACACCGCCACCTCACTGGAATTGTACACCACCACCTCACTGGAATTGTACACGGCCACCTCACTGGAATTGTACACCACCACCTCACTGGAATTGTACACCACCACCTCACTGGAATTGTACACTGCCACCTCACTGGAATTGCACACCACCACCTCAATGGAATTGTACACGGCCACCTCACTGGAATTGTACACGGCCACCTCACTGGAATTGTACACCACCACCTCAATGGAATTGCACACCACCACCTCACTGGAATTGTACACCGCCACCTCACTGGAATTGCACACCGCCACCTCACTGGAATTGCACACCGCCACCTCACTGAAACTGCACACCACCACCTCACTGGAACTGCGCACCGCCACCTCACTGGAACTGCACACCGCCACCTCACCGGAATTGCACACCGCCACCTCACCGGAATTGCACACTGCCACCTCACTGGAATTGCACACCGCCACCTCACCGGAATTGCACACCGCCACCTCACCGGAGTTGCACACCGCCACCTCACTGGAATTGCACACCGCCACCTCACTGGAATTGTACACCGCCACCTCACTGGAATTGCACACCGCCACCTCACTGGAATTGCACACCACCACCTCAATGGAATTGTACACGGCCACCTCACTGGAATTGCACACCGCCACCTCACTGGAATTGTACACCGCCACCTCACTGGAATTGTACACCGCCACCTCACTGGAATTGCACACCGCCACCTCACTGGAACTGCACACCACCACATCACTGGAACTGCACACCACCACCTCAATGGAATTGTACACCGCCACCTCACTGGAATTGCACACCGCCACCTCACTGGAACTGCACACCTCCACATCACTGGAACTGCACACCACCACCTCAATGGAATTGTACACCGCCACCTCACTGGAATTGCACACCGCCACCTCACTGGAACTGCACACCACCACATCACTGGAATTGTACACCACCACATCACTGGAACTGCACACCACCACCTCACTGGAATTGCACACCGCCACCTCACTGGAATTGTACACCGCCACCTCACTGGAACTGCACACCGCCACCTCACTGGAATTGTACACCGCCACCTCACTGGAACTGCACACCGCCACCTCACTGGAATTGCACACCGCCACCTCACTGGAACTGCACACCACCACCTCACTGGAATTGCACACCGCCATCTTATTGGAAGTAATAAGGGTCAGAATTCAAACGGAAAGTTAGAGAGTGGGGTGAAGAAACATCCCTGCAAAATCAGACCAGCCCAGCTGGAGTCCTTCAGCAGTGAGGTGTTTCTCCCCCAGAACCTCCCGGCATTCCCACTGCTGACTGCTGAGCTCTGCCAAGGCCAGCTTTCCTCTCAGTGGTTGGTTCTTTGCCAAACGTGGCAACTCCCTTGGCCAATGCCAACTACCAAACACCAGCACACGCACCTAAATTAATGAGGAGCTCAACCAATCAGGCAGCATCTATGGAGAGGAATAAACAGTCAACGTTTCAAGCTAAGAAACTAAGAACAGGACCATCAAAGGGACATGGCCCAAAACGTTGACTGTTTATTCATCTCCATGGATGCTGCCGGACCTGCTGAGTTCATCTAGCGTTCTGAATGTGTTGTTCTGGATTTACAGCATCTACAAAATCTCTTGTGTTCACTAATTAATGAAATGCTCAGGTCTAGTAATTAAACACATAGCACTTGCTGCTGTCCGTGACTTACTGAATTTTAATCATCCTCTTTTGCCTGGAGTTGGGATAACTGTTGCGATATGTCTAATGAACTCGGGAACTCTACCTACACCCTACCTACAGACAGCACCCTACCTACAGAGAGCACCCTACCTACAGACAGCACCCTACCTACAGACAGCGCCCTACCTACAGACAGCACCCTACCTACAGAGAGCACCCTACCTACAGACAGCACCCTACCTACAGAGAGCACCCTACCTACAGACAGCACCCTACCTACAGAGAGCGCCCTACCTACAAACAGCAACCTACCTACAGAGAGCAACCTACCTACAGAGAGCACCCTACCTATAGACAGCACCCTACCTACAGAGAGCACCCTACCTACAGACAGCACCCTACCTACAGACAGCGCCCTACCTACAGAGAGCACCCTACCTACAGAGAGCAACCTACCTACAGACAGCACCAACCCTACAGAGAGCGCCCTACCTACAGAGAGCGCCCTACCTACAGACAGAACCCTACCTACAGAGTGCGCCCTACCCACAGAGAGCAGCCTAACTACAGACAGCACCCTACCTACAGAGAGCACCCTACCTACAGACAGCACCCTACCTACAGAGAGCAACCTACCTACAGACAGCACCCTACCTACAAAGAACGCCCTACCTACAGACAGCACCCTACCTACAGAGAGCGCCCGACCTACAGACAGCACCCTACCTACAGAGAGCACCCTACCTACAGAGAGCGCCCTACCCACAGAGAGCGCCCTACCTACAGACAGCACCCTACCTACAGAGAGCGCCCTACCCACAGAGAGCGCCCTACCTACAGACAGCAACCTACCTACAGAGAGCACCCTACCTACAGACAGCACCCTACCTACAGAGAGCAACCTACCTACAGACAGCACCCTACCTACAGAGAGCACCCTACCCACAGAGAGCACCCTACCTACAGACAGCGCCCTACCTACAGACAGCACCCTACCTACAGAGAGCGCCCTACCTACAGAGAGCGGCCTACCCACAGAGAGCGGCCTACCTACAGACAGCACCCTACCTACAGAGAGCACCCTACCTACAGAGAGCGGCCTACCCACAGAGAGCGCCCTACCTACAGACAGCACCCCACCTACAGAGAGCACCCTACCTACAGACAGCACCCTACCTACAGAGAGCAACCTACCTACAGAGAGCGCCCTACCTACAGACAGCACCCTACCTACAGAGAGCGCCCTACCCACAGAGAGCGCCCTACCTACAGACAGCACCCTACCCACAGAGAGCGCCCTACCCACAGAGAGCGCCCTACCCACAGACAGCACCCTACCTACAGACAGCGCCCTACCTACCGAGAGCACCCTACCTACAGAGAGCGCCCTACCTACAGACAGCGCCCTACCTATCGAGAGCACCCTACCTACAGAGAGCGCCCTACCTACAGACAGCGCCCTACCTACAGAGAGCACCCTACCTACAGAGAGCGCCCTACCTACATTGAGCGCCCTACCTACAGACAGCACCCTACCTACCGAGAGCACCCTACCTACAGACAGCGCCCTACCCACAGAGAGCACCCTACCTACCGAGAGCACCCTACCTACAGACAGCGCCCTACCCACAGAGAGCACCCTACCTACAGAGAGCGCCCTACCTACAGAGAGCACCCTACCTACAGACAGCACCCTACCCACAGAGAGCACCCTACCTACAGAGAGCACTCTACCTACAGACAGCACCCTACCTACCGAGAGCACCCTACCTACAGAGAGCGCCCTACCTACAGACAGCACCCTACCTACAGACAGCACCCGACCTACAGAGAGCGCCCTACCTACAGACAGCACCCTACCTACCGAGAGCACCCTACCTACAGAGAGCGCCCTACCTACAGAGAGCGCCCTACCCACAGAGAGCGCCCTACCTACAGACAGCACCCTACCTACAGAGAGCACCCTACCTACAGACAGCACCCTACCTACAGAGAGCACCCAACCTACAGAAATCGCCCTACCTACAGAGAGCAACCTACCCACAGACAGCACCCTACCTACAGAGAACGCCCTACCTACAGACAGCACCCTACCTGCAGAGAGCGCCCGACCTACAGACAGCACCCTACCTACAGAGAGCACCCTACCTACAGAGAGCGCCCTACCCACAGAGAGCGCCCTACCTACAGACAGCACCCTACCTACAGAGAGCGCCCTACCCACAGAGAGCGCCCTACCTACAGACAGCACCCTACCTACAGAGAGCACCCTACCTACAGACAGCACCCTACCTACAGAGAGCAACCTACCTACAGACAGCACCCTACCTACAGAGAACGCCCTACCTACAGACAGCACCCTACCTACAGAGAGCGCCCGACCTACAGACAGCACCCTACCTACAGAGAGCACCCTACCCACAGAGAGCACCCTACCTACAGACAGCGCCCTACCTACAGACAGCACCCTACCTACAGAGAGCACCCTACCTACAGAGAGCGCCCTACCTACAGAGAGCACCCTACCCACAGAGAGCGCCCTACCTACAGACAGCACCCTACCTACAGAGAACACCCTACCTACAGACAGCACCCTACCTACAGAGAGCAAGCTACCTACAGACAGCGCCCTACCCACAGAGAGCGCCCTACCTACAGACAGCACCTTACCTACAGAGAGCAACCTACCTACAGAGAGCGCCCTACCTACAGACAGCACCCTACCTGCAGAGAGCACCCTACCTACAGACAGCACCCTACCTACAGAGAGCGGCCTACCTACAGACAGCGCCCTACCTACAGAGAGCACCCTACCTACAGAGAGCGGCCTACCCACAGAGAGCGCCCTACCTACAGACAGCACCCTACCTATAGAGAGCACCCTACCTACAGACAGCACCCTACCTACAGAGAGCAACCTACCTACAGAGAGCGCCCTACCCACAGAGAGCGCCCTACCTACAGACAGCACCCTACCTACAGAGAGCACCCTACCTACAGAGAGCAACCTACCTACAGAGAGCGCCCTACCTACAGACAACGCCCTACCTACAGACAGCACCCTACCTATAGAGAGCACCCTACCTACAGACAGCACCCTACCTACAGAGAGCAACCTACCTACAGAGAGCGCCCTACCCACAGAGAGCGCCCTACCTACAGACAGCACCCTACCTACAGAGAGCACCCTACCTACAGAGAGCAACCTACCTACAGAGAGCGCCCTACCTACAGACAACGCCCTACCTACAGACAGCGCCCTACCCACAGAGAGCGCCCTTCCCACAGACAGCACCCTACCTACAGACAGCGCCCTACCTACCGAGAGCACCCTACCTACAGAGAGCGCCCTACCTACAGACAGCGCCCTACCTACCGAGAGCACCCTACCTACAGAGAGCACCCTAACTACAGAGAGCGCCCTACCTACAGACAGCGCCCTACCTACCGAGAGCACCCTACCTACAGACAGCGCCCTACCTACAGAGAGCACCCTACCTACAGACAGCGCCCTACCCACAGAGAGCACCCTACCTACCGAGAGCACCCTACTTACAGAGAGCACCCTACCCACAGAGAGCACCCTACCTACAGACAGCGCCCTACCTACAGACAGCACCCTACCTACTGACAGCACCCTACCTACAGAGAGCAAGCTACCTACAGACAGCGCCCTACCCACAGAGAGCGCCCTACCTACAGACAGCACCCTACCTACAGAGAGCACCCTACCTACAGAGAGCAACCTACCTACAGAGAGCGCCCTACCTACAGACAGCACCCTACCTGCAGAGAGCACCCTACCTACAGACAGCACCCTACCTACAGAGAGCACCCTACCTACAGAGAGCGCCCTACCTACAGAGAGCACCCTACCTACAGACAGCACCCTACCTACAGAGAGCACCCTACCTACAGACAGCACCCTACCTACAGAGAGCAACCTACCTACAGACAGCACCCTACTTACAGAGAGCACCCTACCCACAGAGAGCACCCTACCTACAGACAGCGCCCTACCTACAGACAGCACCCTACCTACAGAGAGCGCCCTACCTACAGAGAGCGGCCTACCCACAGAGAGCGGCCTACCTACAGACAGCACCCTACCTACAGAGAGCACCCTACCTACAGAGAGCGGCCTACCCACAGAGAGCGCCCTACCTACAGACAGCACCCTACCTATAGAGAGCACCCTACCTACAGACAGCACCCTACCTACAGAGAACGCCCTACCTACAGACAGCACCCTACCTACAGAGAGCGCCCGACCTACAGACAGCACCCTACCTACAGAGAGCACCCTACCCACAGAGAGCACCCTACCTACAGACAGCGCCCTACCTACAGACAGCACCCTACCTACAGAGAGCACCCTACCTACAGAGAGCGCCCTACCTACAGAGAGCACCCTACCCACAGAGAGCGCCCTACCTACAGACAGCACCCTACCTACAGAGAACACCCTACCTACAGACAGCACCCTACCTACAGAGAGCAAGCTACCTACAGACAGCGCCCTACCTACAGAGAGCACCCTACCTACAGAGAGCACCCTACCCACAGAGAGCGGCCTACCTACAGACAGCACCCTACCTACAGAGAGCACCCTACCTACAGAGAGCGGCCTACCCACAGAGAGAGCCCTACCTACAGACAGCACCCTACCTACAGAGAGCACCCTACCTACAGACAGCACCCTACCTACAGAGAGCAACCTACCTACAGAGAGCGCCCTACCTACAGACAGCACCCTACCTACAGAGAGCGCCCTACCCACAGAGAGCGCCCTACCTACAGACAGCACCCTACCCACAGAGAGCGCCCTACCCACAGAGAGCGCCCTACCCACAGACAGCACCCTACCTACAGACAGCGCCCTACCTACCGAGAGCACCCTACCTACAGAGAGCGCCCTACCTACAGACAGCGCCCTACCTATCGAGAGCACCCTACCTACAGAGAGCGCCCTACCTACAGACAGCGCCCTACCTACAGAGAGCACCCTACCTACAGAGAGCGCCCTACCTACATTGAGCGCCCTACCTACAGACAGCACCCTACCTAACGAGAGCACCCTACCTACAGACAGCGCCTTACCCACAGAGAGCACCCTACCTACCGAGAGCACCCTACCTACAGACAGCGCCCTACCCACAGAGAGCACCCTACCTACAGAGAGCGCCCTACCTACAGAGAGCACCCTACCTACTGACAGCACCCTACCTACAGAGAGCAAGCTTGCTACAGACAGCGCCCTACCCACAGAGAGCGCCCTACCTACAGACAGCACCCTACCTACAGAGAGCACCCTACCTACAGAGAGCAACCTACCTACAGAGAGCGCCCTACCGACAGACAGCACCCTACCTGCAGAGAGCACCCTACCTACAGACAGCACCCTACCTACAGAGAGCACCCTACCTACAGAGAGCGCCCTACCTACAGAGAGCACCCTACCTACAGACAGCACCCTACCTACAGAGAGCACCCTACCTACAGACAGCACCCTACCTACAGAGAGCAACCTACCTACAGACAGCACCCTACTTACAGAGAGCACCCTACCCACAGAGAGCACCCTACCTACAGACAGAGCCCTACCTACAGACAGCACCCTACCTACAGAGAGCGCCCTACCTACAGAGAGCGGCCTACCCACAGAGAGCGGCCTACCTACAGACAGCACCCTACCTACAGAGAGCACCCTACCTACAGAGAGCGGCCTACCCACAGAGAGCGCCCTACCTACAGACAGCACCCTACCTATAGAGAGCACCCTACCTACAGACAGCACCCTACCTACAGAGAACGCCCTACCTACAGACAGCACCCTACCTACAGAGAGCGCCCGACCTACAGACAGCACCCTACCTACAGAGAGCACCCTACCCACAGAGAGCACCCTACCTACAGACAGCGCCCTACCTACAGACAGCACCCTACCTACAGAGAGCACCCTACCTACAGAGAGCGCCCTACCTACAGAGAGCACCCTACCCACAGAGAGCGCCCTACCTACAGACAGCACCCTACCTACAGAGAACACCCTACCTACAGACAGCACCCTACCTACAGAGAGCAAGCTACCTACAGACAGCGCCCTACCTACAGAGAGCACCCTACCTACAGAGAGCACCCTACCCACAGAGAGCGGCCTACCTACAGAGAGCGGCCTACCCACAGAGAGCGCCCTACCTACAGACAGCACCCTACCTACAGAGAGCACCCTACCTACAGACAGCACCCTACCTACAGAGAGCAACCTACCTACACAGAGCGCCCTACCTACAGACAGCACCCTACCTACAGAGAGCGCCCTACCCACAGAGAGCGCCCTACCTACAGACAGCACCCTACCCACAGAGAGCGCCCTACCCACAGAGAGCGCCCTACCCACAGACAGCACCCTACCTACAGACAGCGCCCTACCTACCGAGAGCACCCTACCTACAGAGAGCGCCCTACCTACAGACAGCGCCCTACCTATCGAGAGCACCCTACCTACAGAGAGCGCCCTACCTACAGACAGCGCCCTACCTACAGAGAGCACCCTACCTACAGAGAGCGCCCTACCTACATTGAGCGCCCTACCTACAGACAGCACCCTACCTACCGAGAGCACCCTACCTACAGACAGCGCCCTACCCACAGAGAGCACCCTACCTAACGAGAGCACCCTACCTACAGACAGCGCCCTACCCACAGAGAGCACCCTACCTACAGAGAGCGCCCTACCTACAGAGAGCACCCTACCTACAGACAGCACCCTACCCACAGAGAGCACCCTACCTACAGAGAGCACCCTACCTACAGACAGCACCCTACCTACCGAGAGCACCCTACCTACAGAGAGCGCCCTACCTACAGACAGCACCCTACCTACAGACAGCACCCTACCTACAGAGAGCGCCCTACCTACAGACAGCACCCTACCTACCGAGAGCACCCTACCTACAGAGAGCGCCCTACCTACAGAGAGCGCCCTACCCACAGAGAGCGCCCTACCTACAGACAGCACCCTACCTACAGAGAGCACCCTACCTACAGACAGCACCCTACCTACAGAGAGCACCCAACCTACAGAGAGCGCCCTACCTACAGAGAGCAACCTACCCACAGACAGCACCCTACCTACAGAGAACGCCCTACCTACAGACAGCACCCTACCTACAGAGAGCGCCCGACCTACAGACAGCACCCTACCTACAGAGAGCACCCTACCTACAGAGAGCGCCCTACCCACAGAGAGCGCCCTACCTACAGACAGCACCCTACCTACAGAGAGCGCCCTACCCACAGAGAGCGCCCTACCTACAGACAGCACCCTACCTACAGAGAGCACCCTACCTACAGACAGCACCCTACCTACAGAGAGCAACCTACCTACAGACAGCACCCTACCTACAGAGAACGCCCTACCTACAGACAGCACCCTACCTACCGAGAGCACCCTACCTACAGAGAGCGCCCTACCTACAGACAGCACCCTACCTACAGACAGCACCCTACCTACAGAGAGCGCCCTACCTACAGACAGCACCCTACCTACCGAGAGCACCCTACCTACAGAGAGCGCCCTACCTACAGAGAGCGCCCTACCCACAGAGAGCGCCCTACCTACAGACAGCACCCTACCTACAGAGAGCACCCTACCTACAGACAGCACCCTACCTACAGAGAGCACCCAACCTACAGAGAGCGCCCTACCTACAGAGAGCAACCTACCCACAGACAGCACCCTACCTACAGAGAACGCCCTACCTACAGACAGCACCCTACCTACAGAGAGCGCCCGACCTACAGACAGCACCCTACCTACAGAGAGCACCCTACCTACAGAGAGCGCCCTACCCACAGAGAGCGCCCTACCTACAGACAGCACCCTACCTACAGAGAGCGCCCTACCCACAGAGAGCGCCCTACCTACAGACAGCACCCTACCTACAGAGAGCACCCTACCTACAGACAGCACCCTACCTACAGAGAGCAACCTACCTACAGACAGCACCCTACCTACAGAGAACGCCCTACCTACAGACAGCACCCTACCTACAGAGAGCGCCCGACCTACAGACAGCACCCTACCTACAGAGAGCACCCTACCCACAGAGAGCACCCTACCTACAGACAGCGCCCTACCTACAGACAGCACCCTACCTACAGAGAGCACCCTACCTACAGAGAGCGCCCTACCTACAGAGAGCACCCTACCCACAGAGAGCGCCCTACCTACAGACAGCACCCTACCTACAGAGAACACCCTACCTACAGACAGCACCCTACCTACAGAGAGCAAGCTACCTACAGACAGCGCCCTACCCACAGAGAGCGCCCTACCTACAGACGGCACCTTACCTACAGAGAGCACCCTACCTACAGAGAGCAACCTACCTACAGAGAGCGCCCTACCTACAGACAGCACCCTACCTGCAGAGAGCACCCTACCTACAGACAGCACCCTACCTACAGAGAGCGGCCTACCTACAGACAGCGCCCTACCTACAGAGAGCACCCTACCTACAGAGAGCGGCCTACCCACAGAGAGCGCCCTACCTACACACAGCACCCTACCTATAGAGAGCACCCTACCTACAGACAGCACCCTACCTACAGAGAGCACCCTACCTACAGAGAGCAACCTACCTACAGAGAGCGCCCTACCTACAGACAACGCCCTACCTACAGACAGCACCCTACCTACCGAGAGCACCCTACCTACAGAGAGCGCCCTACCTACAGACAGCGCCCTACCTACCGAGAGCACCCTACCTACAGAGAGCGCCCTACCTACAGACAGCGCCCTACCTACCGAGAGCACCCTACCTACAGAGAGCGCCCTACCTACAGACAGCACCCTACCCACAGAGAGCGCCTTACCTACAGACAGCACCCTACCTACAGAGAGCAACCTACCTACAGAGAGCGCCCTACCTACAGAGAGCGCCCTACCTACAGACAGCGCCCTACCTACCGAGAGCACCCTACCTACAGAGAGCGCCCTACCTACAGACAGCGCCCTACCTACCGAGAGCACCCTACCTACAGAGAGCGCCCTACCTACAGACAGCACCCTACCTGCAGAGAGCACCCTACCTACAGACAGCACCCTACCTACAGAGAGCAACCTACCTACAGAGAGCGCCCTACCTACAGAGAGCACCCTACCTACAGACAGCGCCCTACCTATAGAGAGCACCCTACCTACAGACAGCACCCTACCTACAGAGAGCACCCTACCTACAGAGAGCAACCTACCTACAGAGAGCGCCCTACCTACAGACAACGCCCTACCTACAGACAGCACCCTACCTACCGAGAGCACCCTACCTACAGAGAGCGCCCTACCTACAGACAGCGCCCTACCTACCGAGAGCACCCTACCTACAGAGAGCGCCCTACCTACAGACAGCGCCCTACCTACCGAGAGCACCCTACCTACAGAGAGCGCCCTACCTACAGACAGCACCCTACCCACAGAGAGCGCCTTACCTACAGACAGCACCCTACCTACAGAGAGCAACCTACCTACAGAGAGCGCCCTACCTACAGAGAGCACCCTACCTACAGACAGCGCCCTACCTACCGAGAGCACCCTACCTACAGAGAGCGCCCTACCTACAGACAGCGCCCTACCTACCGAGAGCACCCTACCTACAGAGAGCGCCCTACCTACAGACAGCACCCTACCTGCAGAGAGCACCCTACCTACAGACAGCACCCTACCTACAGAGAGCAACCTACCTACAGAGAGCGCCCTACCTACAGAGAGCACCCTACCTACAGACAGCGCCCTACCTACCGAGAGCACCCTACCTACAGAGAGCGCCCTACCTACAGAGAGCACCCTACCTACAGAGAGCGCCCTACCTACAGACAGCGCCCTACCTACCGAGAGCACCCTACCTACAGAGAGCGCCCTACCTACAGAGAGCACCCTACCTACAGACAGCAACCTACCTACAGAGAGCGCCCTACCTACAGACAGCACCCTACCTGCAGAGAGCACCCTACCTACAGACAGCACCCTACCTACAGAGAGCAACCTACCTACAGAGAGCGCCCTACCTACAGAGAGCACCCTACCTACAGACAGCACCCTACCTACAGAGAGCACCCTACCTACAGACAGCACCCTACCTACAGAGAGCAACCTACCTACAGACAGCACCCTAATTACAGAGAGCACCCTACCCACAGAGAGCACCCTACCTACAGACAGCGCCCTACCTACAGACAGCACCCTACCTACAGAGAGCGCCCTACCTACAGAGAGCGGCCTACCCACAGAGAGCGGCCTACCTACAGACAGCACCCTACCTACAGAGAGCACCCTACCTACAGAGAGCGGCCTACCCACAGAGAGCGCCCTACCTACAGACAGCACCCTACCTATAGAGAGCACCCTACCTACAGACAGCACACTACCTACAGAGAACGCCCTACCTACAGACAGCACCCTACCTACAGAGAGCGCCCGACCAACAGACAGCACCCTACCTACAGAGAGCACCCTACCCACAGAGAGCACCCTACCTACAGACAGCGCCCTACCTACAGACAGCACCCTACCTACAGAGAGCACCCTACCTACAGAGAGCGCCCTACCTACAGAGAGCACCCTACCCACAGAGAGCGCCCTACCTACAGACAGCACCCTACCTACAGAGAACACCCTACCTACAGACAGCACCCTACCTACAGAGAGCAAGCTACCTACAGACAGCGCCCTACCCACAGAGAGCGCCCTACCTACAGACAGCACCTTACCTACAGAGAGCACCCTACCTACAGAGAGCAACCTACCTACAGAGAGCGCCCTACCTACAGACAGCACCCTACCTGCAGAGAGCACCCTACCTACAGACAGCACCCTACCTACAGAGAGCACCCTACCTACAGAGCGCCCTACCTACAGAGAGCACCCTACCTACAGACAGCACCCTACCTACAGAGAGCACCCTACCTACAGACAGCACCCTACCTACAGAGAGCAACCTACCTACAGACAGCACCCTACCTACAGAGAGCACCCTACCTACAGACAGCACCCTACCTACAGAGAGCAACCTACCTACAGACAGCACCCTACTTACAGAGAGCACCCTACCCACAGAGAGCACACTACCTACAGACAGCGCCCTACCTACAGACAGCACCCTACCTACAGAGAGCGCCCTACCTACAGAGAGCGGCCTACCCACAGAGAGCGGCCTACCAACAGACAGCACCCTACCTACAGAGAGCACCCTACCTACAGAGAGCGGCCTACCCACAGAGAGCGCCCTACCTACAGACAGCACCCTACCTATAGAGAGCACCCTACCTACAGACAGCACCCTACCTACAGAGAGCAACCTACCTACAGAGAGCGCCCTACCTACAGACAGCGCCCTACCCACAGAGAGCGCCCTACCCACAGACAGCACCCTACCTACAGACAGCGCCCTACCTACCGAGAGCACCCTACCCACAGACAGCACCCTACCTACAGACAGCACCCTACCTACAGACAGCACCCTACCTACCGAGAGCACCCTACCTACAGACAGCGCCCTACCCACAGAGAGCACCCTACCTACCGAGAGCACCCTACCTACAGAGAGCACCCTACCCACAGAGAGCACCCAACCTACAGACAGCGCCCTACCTACAGACAGCACCCTACCTACAGAGAGCACCCTACCTACAGAGAGCAACCTACCTACAGAGAGCGCCCTACCTACAGACAGCACCCTACCTGCAGAGAGCACCCTACCTACAGACAGCACCCTACCTACAGAGAGCACCCTACCTACAGAGAGCGCCCTACCTACAGACAGCGCCCTACCCACAGAGAGCGCCCTACCTACAGACAGCACCCTACCTACAGAGAGCACCCTACCTACAGAGAGCAACCTACCTACAGAGAGCGCCCTACCTACAGACAGCACCCTACCTGCAGAGAGCACCCTACCTACAGACAGCACCCTACCTACAGAGAGCACCCTACCTACAGAGAGCGCCCTACCTACAGAGAGCACCCTACCTACAGACAGCACCCTACCTACAGAGAGCACCCTACCTACAGACAGCACCCTACCTACAGAGAGCAACCTACCTACAGACAGCACCCTACTTACAGAGAGCACCCTACCCACAGAGAGCACCCTACCTACAGACAGCGCCCTACCTACAGACAGCACCCTACCTACAGAGAGCGCCCTACCTACAGAGAGCGGCCTACCCACAGAGAGCGGTCTACCTACAGACAGCACCCTACCTACAGAGAGCACCCTACCTACAGAGAGCGGCCTACCCACAGAGAGCGCCCTACCTACAGACAGCACCCTACCTATAGAGAGCACCCTACCTATAGACAGCACCCTACCTACAGAGAGCACCCTACCTACAGACAGCACCCTACCTACAGAGAGCAACCTACCTACAGACAGCGCCCTACCCACAGAGAGCGCCCTACCCACAGAGAGCGCCCTACCTACAGACAGCGCCCTACCTACCGAGAGCACCCTACCTACAGAGAGCGCCCTACCTACAGACAGCGCCCTACCTACCGAGAGCACCCTACCTACCGAGAGCACCCTACCTACAGAGAGCGCCCTACCTACATTGAGCGCCCTACCTACAGACAGCACCCTACCTACCGAGAGCACCCTACCTACAGACAGCGCCCTACCCACAGAGAGCACCCTACCTACCGAGAGCACCCTACCTACAGAGAGCACCCTACCCACAGAGAGCACCCTACCTACAGACAGCGCCCTACCTACAGACAGCACCCTACCTACAGAGAGCAAGCTACCTACAGACAGCGCCCTACCCACAGAGAGCGCCCTACCTACAGACAGCACCCTACCTACAGAGAGCACCCTACCTACAGAGAGCAACCTAGCTACAGAGAGCGCCCTACCTACAGACAGCACCCTACCTGCAGAGAGCACCCTACCTACAGACAGCACCCTACCTACAGAGAGCACCCTACCTACAGAGAGCGCCCTACCTACAGAGAGCACCCTACCTACAGACAGCACCCTACCTACAGAGACCACCCTACCTACAGACAGCACCCTACCTACAGAGAGCAACCTACCTACAGACAGCGCCCTACCCACAGAGAGCAACCTACCTACAGAGAGCACCCTACCTACAGACAGCACCCTACCTACAGAGAGCAACCTACCTACAGACAGCACCCTACCTACAGAGAGCACCCTACCTACAGACAGCACCCTACCTACAGAGAGCAGCCTACCTACAGACAGCACCCTACCTACAGAGAGCACCCTACCCACAGAGAGCACCTTACCTACAGACAGCGCCCTACCTACAGACAGCACCCTACCTACAGAGAGCGCCCTACCTACAGAGAGCGGCCTACCCACAGAGAGCGGCCTACCTACAGACAGCACCCTACCTACAGAGAGCACCCTACCTACAGAGAGCGGCCTACCCACAGAGAGCGCCCTACCTACAGACAGCACCCTACCTACAGAGAGCACCCTACCTACAGACAGCACCCTACCTACAGAGAGCAACCTACCTACAGAGAGCGCCCTACCTACAGACAGCGCCCTACCCACAGAGAGCGCCCTACCCACAGACAGCACCCTACCTACAGACAGCGCCCTACCTACCGAGAGCACCCTACCTACAGAGAGCGCCCTACCTACAGACAGCGCCCTACCTACAGAGAGAACCCTACCTACAGAGAGCGCCCTACCTACATTGAGCGCCCTACCTACAGACAGCACCCTACCTACCGAGAGCACCCTACCTACAGACAGCGCCCTACCCACAGAGAGCACCCTACCTACCGAGAGCACCCTACCTACAGACAGCGCCCTACCCGCAGAGAGCACCCTACCTACAGACAGCACCCTACCCACAGAGAGCACCCTACCTACAGAGAGCACCCTACCTACAGACAGCACCCTACCTACCGAGAGCACCCTACCTACAGAGAGCGCCCTACCTACAGACAGCACCCTACCTACAGACAGCACCCTACCTACAGAGAGCGCCCTACCTACAGACAGCACCCTACCTACCGAGAGCACCCTACCTACAGAGAGCGCCCTACCTACAGACAGCACCCTACCTACAGACAGCACCCTACCTACAGAGAGCGCCCTACCTACAGACAGCACCCTACCTACCGAGAGCACCCTACCTACAGAGAGCACCCTACCTACAGACATCACCCTACCTACAGAGAGCACCCTACCTACAGAGAGCTCCCTACCTACAGAGAGCACCCTACCTACAGACAGCACCCTACCTACAGAGAGCACCTTACCTACATAGAGCACCCTACCTACAGAGAGCGCCCTACCTACAGACAGCACCCTACCTACAGACAGCACCCTACCTACAGAGAGCACCCTACCCACAGAGAGCAACCTACCTACAGACAGCACCCTACCCACAGACAGCACCCTACCTACAGACAGCACCCTACCTACAGAGAGCGCCCTACCTACAGAGAGCAACCTACCTACAGACAGCACCCTACCTACAGACAGCATCCTACCTACAGAGAGCACCCTACCCACAGAGAGCACCCTACCTACAGACAGCACCCTACCCACAGACAGCACCCTACCTACAGAGAGCACCCTACCTACAGACAGCACCCTACCCACAGACAGCATCCTACGTACAGAGAGCACCCTACCCACAGAGAGCACCCTACCTACAGACAGCACCCTACCCACAGACAGCACCCTACCTACAGACAGCACCCTACCTACAGAGAGCGCCCTACCTACAGACAGCACCCTACCTACAGAGAGCAACCTACCTACAGACAGCACCCTACCTACAGACAGCACCCTACCCACAGACAGCATCCTACCTACAGAGAGCACCCTACCCACAGAGAGCACCCTACCTACAGACAGCACCCTACCCACAGACAGCACCCTACCTACAGACAGCACCCTACCTACAGAGAGCGCCCTACCTACAGACAGCACCCTACCTACAGAGAGCAACCTACCTACAGACAGCACCCTACCTACAGAGAGCTCCCTACCTACAGAGAGCGCCCTACCCACAGAGAGCGCCCTACCTACAGACAGCACCCTACCTACAGAGAGCACCCTACCTACAGACAGCACCCTACCTACAGAGAGCACCCAACCTACAGAGAGCGCCCTACCTACAGAGAGCAACCTACCCACAGAGAGTGCCCTACCTACAGACAGCACCCTACCCACAGAGAGCGCTCTACCTACAGACAGCACCCTACCTACAGAGAGCACCCTACCTACAGAGAGCACCCAACCTACAGAGAGCGCCCTACCTACAGAGAGCAACCTACCCACAGAGAGTGCCCTACCTACAGACAGCACCCTACCCACAGAGAGCGCTCTACCTACAGACAGCACCCTACCTACAGAGAGCACCCTACCTACAGACAGCACCCTACCTACAGAGAGCACCCTACCTACAGAGAGCGCCATACCTACAGAGAGCACCCTACCTACAGACAGCACCCTACCTACAGAGAGCACCCTACCTACAGACAGCACCCTACCTACAGAGAGCAACCTACCTACAGACAGCACCCTACTTACAGAGAGCACCCTACCCACAGAGAGCACCCTACCTACAGACAGCGCCCTACCTACAGACAGCACCCTACCTACAGAGAGCGCCCTACCTACAGAGAGCGGCCTACCTACATTGAGCGCCCTACCTACAGACAGCACCCTACCTACCGAGAGCACCCTACCTACAGACAGCGCCCTACCCACAGAGAGCACCCTACCTACCGAGAGCACCCTACCTACAGAGAGCACCCTACCCACAGAGAGCACCCTACCTACAGACAGCGCCCTACCTACAGACAGCACCCTACCTACAGAGAGCAAGCTACCTACAGACAGCGCCCTACCCACAGAGAGCGCCCTACCTACAGACAGCACCCTACCTACAGAGAGCACCCTACCTACAGAGAGCAACCTAGCTACAGAGAGCGCCCTACCTACAGACAGCACCCTACCTGCAGAGAGCACCCTACCTACAGACAGCACCCTACCTACAGAGAGCACCCTACCTACAGAGAGCGCCCTACCTACAGAGAGCACCCTACCTACAGACAGCACCCTACCTACAGAGACCACCCTACCTACAGACAGCACCCTACCTACAGAGAGCAACCTACCTACAGACAGCGCCCTACCCACAGAGAGCAACCTACCTACAGAGAGCACCCTACCTACAGACAGCACCCTACCTACAGAGAGCAACCTACCTACAGACAGCACCCTACCTACAGAGAGCACCCTACCTACAGACAGCACCCTACCTACAGAGAGCAGCCTACCTACAGACAGCACCCTACCTACAGAGAGCACCCTACCCACAGAGAGCACCTTACCTACAGACAGCGCCCTACCTACAGACAGCACCCTACCTACAGAGAGCGCCCTACCTACAGAGAGCGGCCTACCCACAGAGAGCGGCCTACCTACAGACAGCACCCTACCTACAGAGAGCACCCTACCTACAGAGAGCGGCCTACCCACAGAGAGCGCCCTACCTACAGACAGCACCCTACCTACAGAGAGCACCCTACCTACAGACAGCACCCTACCTACAGAGAGCAACCTACCTACAGAGAGCGCCCTACCTACAGACAGCGCCCTACCCACAGAGAGCGCCCTACCCACAGACAGCACCCTACCTACAGACAGCGCCCTACCTACCGAGAGCACCCTACCTACAGAGAGCGCCCTACCTACAGACAGCGCCCTACCTACAGAGAGAACCCTACCTACAGAGAGCGCCCTACCTACATTGAGCGCCCTACCTACAGACAGCACCCTACCTACCGAGAGCACCCTACCTACAGACAGCGCCCTACCCACAGAGAGCACCCTACCTACCGAGAGCACCCTACCTACAGACAGCGCCCTACCCGCAGAGAGCACCCTACCTACAGACAGCACCCTACCCACAGAGAGCACCCTACCTACAGAGAGCACCCTACCTACAGACAGCACCCTACCTACCGAGAGCACCCTACCTACAGAGAGCGCCCTACCTACAGACAGCACCCTACCTACAGACAGCACCCTACCTACAGAGAGCGCCCTACCTACAGACAGCACCCTACCTACCGAGAGCACCCTACCTACAGAGAGCGCCCTACCTACAGACAGCACCCTACCTACAGACAGCACCCTACCTACAGAGAGCGCCCTACCTACAGACAGCACCCTACCTACCGAGAGCACCCTACCTACAGAGAGCACCCTACCTACAGACATCACCCTACCTACAGAGAGCACCCTACCTACAGAGAGCTCCCTACCTACAGAGAGCACCCTACCTACAGACAGCACCCTACCTACAGAGAGCACCTTACCTACATAGAGCACCCTACCTACAGAGAGCGCCCTACCTACAGACAGCACCCTACCTACAGACAGCACCCTACCTACAGAGAGCACCCTACCCACAGAGAGCAACCTACCTACAGACAGCACCCTACCCACAGACAGCACCCTACCTACAGACAGCACCCTACCTACAGAGAGCGCCCTACCTACAGAGAGCAACCTACCTACAGACAGCACCCTACCTACAGACAGCATCCTACCTACAGAGAGCACCCTACCCACAGAGAGCACCCTACCTACAGACAGCACCCTACCCACAGACAGCACCCTACCTACAGAGAGCACCCTACCTACAGACAGCACCCTACCCACAGACAGCATCCTACGTACAGAGAGCACCCTACCCACAGAGAGCACCCTACCTACAGACAGCACCCTACCCACAGACAGCACCCTACCTACAGACAGCACCCTACCTACAGAGAGCGCCCTACCTACAGACAGCACCCTACCTACAGAGAGCAACCTACCTACAGACAGCACCCTACCTACAGACAGCACCCTACCCACAGACAGCATCCTACCTACAGAGAGCACCCTACCCACAGAGAGCACCCTACCTACAGACAGCACCCTACCCACAGACAGCACCCTACCTACAGACAGCACCCTACCTACAGAGAGCGCCCTACCTACAGACAGCACCCTACCTACAGAGAGCAACCTACCTACAGACAGCACCCTACCTACAGAGAGCTCCCTACCTACAGAGAGCGCCCTACCCACAGAGAGCGCCCTACCTACAGACAGCACCCTACCTACAGAGAGCACCCTACCTACAGACAGCACCCTACCTACAGAGAGCACCCAACCTACAGAGAGCGCCCTACCTACAGAGAGCAACCTACCCACAGAGAGTGCCCTACCTACAGACAGCACCCTACCCACAGAGAGCGCTCTACCTACAGACAGCACCCTACCTACAGAGAGCACCCTACCTACAGAGAGCACCCAACCTACAGAGAGCGCCCTACCTACAGAGAGCAACCTACCCACAGAGAGTGCCCTACCTACAGACAGCACCCTACCCACAGAGAGCGCTCTACCTACAGACAGCACCCTACCTACAGAGAGCACCCTACCTACAGACAGCACCCTACCTACAGAGAGCACCCTACCTACAGAGAGCGCCATACCTACAGAGAGCACCCTACCTACAGACAGCACCCTACCTACAGAGAGCACCCTACCTACAGACAGCACCCTACCTACAGAGAGCAACCTACCTACAGACAGCACCCTACTTACAGAGAGCACCCTACCCACAGAGAGCACCCTACCTACAGACAGCGCCCTACCTACAGACAGCACCCTACCTACAGAGAGCGCCCTACCTACAGAGAGCGGCCTACCCACAGAGAGCGGTCTACCTACAGACAGCACCCTACCTACATAGAGCACCCTACCTACAGAGAGCGGCCTACCCACAGAGAGCGCCCTACCTACAGACAGCACCCTACCTATAGAGAGCACCCTACCTACAGACAGCACCCTACCTACAGAGAGCACCCTACCTACAGACAGCACCCTACCTACAGAGAGCAACCTACCTACAGACAGCGCCCTACCCACAGAGAGCGCCCTACCCACAGAGAGCGCCCTACCTACAGACAGCGCCCTACCTACCGAGAGCACCCTACCTACAGAGAGCGCCCTACCTACAGACAGCGCCCTACCTACCGAGAGCACCCTACCTACCGAGAGCACCCTACCTACAGAGAGCGCCCTACCTACATTGAGCGCCCTACCTACAGACAGCACCCTACCTACCGAGAGCACCCTACCTACAGACAGCGCCCTACCCACAGAGAGCACCCTACCTACCGAGAGCACCCTACCTACAGAGAGCACCCTACCCACAGAGAGCACCCTACCTACAGACAGCGCCCTACCTACAGACAGCACCCTACCTACAGAGAGCAAGCTACCTACAGACAGCGCCCTACCCACAGAGAGCGCCCTACCTACAGACAGCACCCTACCTACAGAGAGCACCCTACCTACAGAGAGCAACCTAGCTACAGAGAGCGCCCTACCTAAAGACAGCACCCTACCTGCAGAGAGCACCCTACCTACAGACAGCACCCTACCTACAGAGAGCACCCTACCTACAGAGAGCGCCCTACCTACAGAGAGCACCCTACCTACAGACAGCACCCTACCTACAGAGACCACCCTACCTACAGACAGCACCCTACCTACAGAGAGCAACCTACCTACAGACAGCGCCCTACCCACAGAGAGCAACCTACCTACAGAGAGCACCCTACCTACAGACAGCACCCTACCTACAGAGAGCAACCTACCTACAGACAGCACCCTACCTACAGAGAGCACCCTACCTACAGACAGCACCCTACCTACAGAGAGCAGCCTACCTACAGACAGCACCCTACCTACAGAGAGCACCCTACCCACAGAGAGCACCTTACCTACAGACAGCGCCCTACCTACAGACAGCACCCTACCTACAGAGAGCGCCCTACCTACAGAGAGCGGCCTACCCACAGAGAGCGGCCTACCTACAGACAGCACCCTACCTACAGAGAGCACCCTACCTACAGAGAGCGGCCTACCCACAGAGAGCGCCCTACCTACAGACAGCACCCTACCTACAGAGAGCACCCTACCTACAGACAGCACCCTACCTACAGAGAGCAACCTACCTACAGAGAGCGCCCTACCTACAGACAGCGCCCTACCCACAGAGAGCGCCCTACCCACAGACAGCACCCTACCTACAGACAGCGCCCTACCTACCGAGAGCACCCTACCTACAGAGA
Organism: Hemitrygon akajei; assembly: GCF_048418815.1. Lineage (NCBI taxonomy): Eukaryota > Metazoa > Chordata > Chondrichthyes > Myliobatiformes > Dasyatidae > Hemitrygon > Hemitrygon akajei. The sequence continues at coordinate 1,281,871 of NC_133144.1, read as the reverse complement.
GCGCCCTACCTACAGACAGCGCCCTACCTACCGAGAGCACCCTACCTACAGAGAGCGCCCTACCTACAGACAGCGCCCTACCTACAGAGAGAACCCTACCTACAGAGAGCGCCCTACCTACATTGAGCGCCCTACCTACAGACAGCACCCTACCTACCGAGAGCACCCTACCTACAGACAGCGCCCTACCCACAGAGAGCACCCTACCTACCGAGAGCACCCTACCTACAGACAGCGCCCTACCCACAGAGAGCACCCTACCTACAGACAGCACCCTACCCACAGAGAGCACCCTACCTACAGAGAGCACCCTACCTACAGACAGCACCCTACCTACCGAGAGCACCCTACCTACAGAGAGCGCCCTACCTACAGACAGCACCCTACCTACAGACAGCACCCTACCTACAGAGAGCGCCCTACCTACAGACAGCACCCTACCTACCGAGAGCACCCTACCTACAGAGAGCGCCCTACCTACAGACAGCACCCTACCTACAGACAGCACCCTACCTACAGAGAGCGCCCTACCTACAGACAGCACCCTACCTACCGAGAGCACCCTACCTACAGAGAGCACCCTACCTACAGACATCACCCTACCTACAGAGAGCACCCTACCTACAGAGAGCTCCCTACCTACAGAGAGCACCCTACCTACAGACAGCACCCTACCTACAGAGAGCACCTTACCTACATAGAGCACCCTACCTACAGAGAGCGCCCTACCTACAGACAGCACCCTACCTACATAGAGCACCCTACCTACAGTGAGCGCCCTACCTACAGACAGCACCCTACCTACTGAGAGCACCCTACCCACAGAGAGCAACCTACCTACAGACAGCACCCTACCCACAGACAGCACCCTACCTACAGACAGCACCCTACCTACAGAGAGCGCCCTACCTACAGAGAGCAACCTACCTACAGACAGCACCCTACCTACAGACAGCATCCTACCTACAGAGAGCACCCTACCCACAGAGAGCACCCTACCTACAGACAGCACCCTACCCACAGACAGCACCCTACCTACAGAGAGCACCCTACCTACAGACAGCACCCTACCCACAGACAGCATCCTACCTACAGAGAGCACCCTACCCACAGAGAGCACCCTACCTACAGACAGCACCCTACCCACAGACAGCACCCTACCTACAGACAGCACCCTACCTACAGAGAGCGCCCTACCTACAGACAGCACCCTACCTACAGAGAGCAACCTACCTACAGACAGCACCCTACCTACAGACAGCACCCTACCCACAGACAGCATCCTACCTACAGAGAGCACCCTACCCACAGAGAGCACCCTACCTACAGACAGCACCCTACCCACAGACAGCAACCTACCTACAGACAGCACCCTACCTACAGAGAGCGCCCTACCTACAGACAGCACCCTACCTACAGAGAGCAACCTACCTACAGACAGCACCCTACCTACAGAGAGCTCCCTACCTACAGAGAGCGCCCTACCCACAGAGAGCGCCCTACCTACAGACAGCACCCTACCTACAGAGAGCACCCTACCTACAGACAGCACCCTACCTACAGAGAGCACCCAACCTACAGAGAGCGCCCTACCTACAGAGAGCAACCTACCCACAGAGAGTGCCCTACCTACAGACAGCACCCTACCCACAGAGAGCGCTCTACCTACAGACAGCACCCTACCTACAGAGAGCACCCTACCTACAGAGAGCACCCAACCTACAGAGAGCGCCCTACCTACAGAGAGCAACCTACCCACAGAGAGTGCCCTACCTACAGACAGCACCCTACCCACAGAGAGCGCTCTACCTACAGACAGCACCCTACCTACTGAGAGCACCCTACCTACAGACAGCACCCTACCTACAGAGAGCACCCAACCTACAGAGAGCGCCCTACCTACAGAGAGCAACCTACCCACAGAGTGCCCTACCTACAGACAGCACCCTACCCACAGAGAGCGCTCTACCTACAGACAGCACCCTACCTACAGAGAGCACCCTACCTACAGACAGCACCCTACCTACAGACAACGCCCTACCTACAGACAGCACCCTACCTACAGAGAGCGCCCGACCTACAGAGAGCGCCCTACCTACAGAGAGCGCCCTACCCACAGAGAGCGCCCTACCCACAGACAGCACCCTACCTACAGAGAGCGCCCTACCTACAGAGAGCACCCTACCTACAGAGAGCGCCCTACCTACAGAGAGCGCCCTACCCACAGAGAGCACCCTACCTACAGACAGCACCCTACCTACAGAGAGCACCCTACCTACAGACAGCACCCTACCTACAGAGAGCGCCCTACCTACAGAGAGCGCCCTACCCACAGAGAGCGCCCTACCTACAGACAGCACCCTACCTACAGAGAGCAACCTACCTACAGACAGACCCTACCTACAGAGAGCAACCTACCTGCAGACAGCACCCTACCTACAGACAGCACCCTACCTACAGAGAGCGCCCTACCTACAGAGAGCGCCCTACCCACAGAGAGCGCCCTACCTACAGACAGCACCCTACCCACAGAGAGCGCCCTACCTACAGATAGCACCCTACCTACAGACAGCACCCTACCTACAGAGAGCACCCTACCTACAGACAGCACCCTACCCACAGAGAGCGCCCTACCTACAGACAGCACCCTACCTACAGAGAGCACCCTACCTACAGACAGCACCCTACCTACAGACAGCACCCTACCTACAGAGAGCACCCTACCTACAGACAGCACCCTACCTACAGAGAACGCCCTACCTACAGAGAGCAACCTACCTACAGAGCACCCTACCTACAGACAGCACCCTACCTACAGAGAGCAACCTACCTACAGAGAGCTCCCTACCTACAGACTGCACCCTACCTGCAGAAAGCACCCTACCTACAGACAGCACCCTACCTACAGAGAGCACCCTACCTGCAGACATCACCCTACCTACAGAGAGCGCCCTACCTACAGAGAGCACCCTATCTACAGACAGCAACCTACCTACAGAGAGCAACTTACCTACAGAGAGCGCCCTACCTGCAGATAGCACCCTACCTACAGACAGCAACCTACCTACAGAGAGTGACCTACCTACAGAGAGCACCCTACCTACAGAAAGCACCCTACCCACAGAGAGCGCCCTACCTACAGAGAGCGCCCTACCCACAGACAGCACCCTACCTACAGACAGCACCCTACCTACAGAGAGCACCCTAGCTACAGACAGCACCCTACCTACAGAGAGCGCCCTACCTACAGAGAGCACCCTACCTACAGAGAGCACCCTACCTGCAGAGAGCGCCCTACCTACAGACAGCGCCCTACCTACAGAGAGCACCCTACCTACAGAGAGCGCCCGACCTACAGAGAACGCCCTACCTACAGAGAGCGCCCTACCCACAGAGAGCGCCCTACCCACAGACAGCACCCTACCTACAGAGAGCGCCCTACCTACAGAGAGCACCCTACCTACAGAGAGTGCCCTACCTACAGAGAGCGCCCTACCCACAGAGAGCACCCTACCTACAGACAGCACCCTACCTACAGAGAGCACCCTACCTACAGACAGCACCCTACCTACAGAGAGCGCCCTACCTACAGAGAGCGCCCTACCCACAGAGAGCGCCCTACCTACAGACAGACCCTACCTACAGAGAGCAACCTACCTACAGACAGCACCCTACCTACAGACAGCACCCTACCTACAGAGAGCGCCCTACCTACAGAGAGCGCCCTACCCACAGAGAGCGCCCTACCTACAGACAGCACCCTACCCACAGAGAGCGCCCTACCTACAGATAGCACCCTACCTACAGACAGCACCCTACCTACAGAGAGCACCCTACCTACAGACAGCACCCTACCCACAGAGAGCGCCCTACCTACAGACAGCACTCTACCTACAGAGAGCACCCTACCTACAGACAGCACCCTACCTACAGAGAGCACCCTACCTACAGAGAGCACCCTACCTACAGACAGCACCCTACCTACAGAGAACGCCCTACCTACAGAGAGCAACCTACCTACAGAGCACCCTACCTACAGACTGCACCCTACCTACAGAGAGCAACCTACCTACAGAGAGCTCCCTACCTACAGACTGCACCCTACCTGCAGAAAGCACCCTACCTACAGACAGCACCCTACCTACAGAGAGCACCCTACCTGCAGACATCACGCTACCTACAGAGAGCGCCCTACCTACAGAGAGCACCCTATCTACAGACAGCACCCTACCTACAGAGAGCAACGTACCTACAGAGAGCGCCCTACCTGCAGATAGCACCCTACCTACAGACAGCAACCTACCTACAGAGAGTGACCTACCTACAGAGAGCACCCTACCTACAGAAAGCACCCTACCCACAGAGAGCGCCCTACCTACAGAGAGCGCCCTACCCACAGACAGCACCCTACCTACAGACAGCACCCTACCTACAGAGAGCACCCTAGCTACAGACAGCACCCTACCTACAGAGAGCGCCCTACCTACAGAGAGCACCCTACCTACAGAGAGCACCCTACCTACAGAGAGCGCCCTACCTACAGACAGCGCCCTACCTACAGAGAGCACCCTACCTACAGAGAGCACCCTACCTACAGACAACGCCCTACCTGCAGACAGCACCCTACCTACAGAGAGCACCCTACCTGCAGACAGCACCCTACCCACAGAGAGCACCCTACCTACAGAGAGCGCCCTACCTACAGACAGCACCCTACCTACCGAGAGCACCCTACCTACAGACAGCGCCCTACCCACAGAGAGCACCCTACCTACCGAGAGCACCCTACCTACAGAGAGCACCCTACCCACAGAGAGCACCCTACCCACAGAGAGCACCCTACCTACAGACAGCGCCCTACCTACAGACAGCTCCCTACCTACAGAGAGCACCCTACCTACAGAGAGCGCCCTACCTACAGAGAGCACCCTACCCACAGAGAGCGCCCTACCTACAGACAGCACCCTACCTACAGAGAACACCCTACCTACAGACAGCACCCTACCTACAGAGAGCAAGCTACCTACAGACAGCGCCCTACCCACAGAGAGCGCCCTACCTACAGACAGCACCCTACCTACAGAGAGCACCCTACCTACAGAGAGCACCCTACCCACAGAAAGCGCCCTACCTACAGAGAGCGCCCTACCTGCAGAGAGCGCCCTACCAACAGACAGCACCCTACCTACAGAGAGCGCCCTACCTACAGACAGCACCCTACCTACAGAGAGCAACGTACCTACAGAGAGCACCCTACCTACAGAGAGCACCCTACCTACAGACATCACCCTACCTACAGAGAGCACCCTACCTACAGAGAGCTCCCTACCTACAGAGAGCGCCCTACCTACAGACAGCACCCTACGTACAGAGAGCAACGTACCTACAGAGAGCAACCTACCTACAGAGAGTGCCCTACCTACAGAGAGCGCCCGACCTACAGACAGCACCCTACCCACAGAGAGCAACCTACCTACAGAGAGCGCCCTACCTACAGGCAGCACCCTACCTACAGAGAGCACCCTACCTACAGACATCACCCTACCTACAGAGAGCACCCTACCTACAGAGAGCTCCCTACCTACAGAGAGCGCCCTACCTACAGACAGCACCCTACGTACAGAGAGCAACGTACCTACAGAGAGCAACCTACCTACAGAGAGTGCCCTACCTACAGAGAGCGCCCGACCTACAGACAGCACCCTACCCACAGAGAGCGCCCAACCTACAGACAGCACCCTACCCACAGACAGCACCCTACCTACAGACAGCACCCTACCTACAGAGAGCGCCCTACCTACAGACAGGATCCTACCTACAGAGAGTGCCCTACCTACAGAGAGCACCCTACCTACAGAGAGTGACCTACCTACAGACAGCACCCTACCTACATAGAGTGCCCTACCTACAGAGAGCACCTTACCTACATAGAGCACCCTACCTACAGAGAGCGCCCTACCTACAGACAGCACCCTACCTACATAGAGCACCCTACCTACAGTGAGCGCCCTACCTACAGACAGCACCCTACCTACAGAGAGCACCCTACCCACAGAGAGCACCCTACCTACAGACAGCACCCTACCTACAGAGAGCGCCCTACCTACAGACAGCACCCTACCTACAGAGAGCAACCTACCTACAGACAGCACCCTACCTACAGAGAGCGCCCTACCTACAGAGAGCGCCCTACCCACAGAGAGCGCCCTACCTACAGACAGCACCCTACCTACAGAGAGCACCCTACCTACAGACAGCACCCTACCTACAGAGAGCACCCAACCTACAGAGAGCGCCCTACCTACAGACAGCACCCTACCTACATAGAGCACCCTACCTACAGTGAGCGCCCTACCTACAGACAGCACCCTACCTACAGAGAGCACCCTACCCACAGAGAGCACCCTACCTACAGACAGCACCCTACCCACAGACAGCACCCTACCTACAGACAGCACCCTACCTACAGAGAGCGCCCTACCTACAGAGAGCAACCTACCTACAGACAGCACCCTACCTACAGACAGCATCCTACCTACAGAGAGCACCCTACCCACAGAGAGCACCCTACCTACAGACAGCACCCTACCCACAGACAGCACCCTAGCTACAGAGAGCACCCTACCCACAGAGAGCACCCTACCTACAGACAGCACCCTACCCACAGACAGCACCCTACCTACAGACAGCACCCTACCTACAGAGAGCGCCCTACCTACAGACAGCACCCTACCTACAGAGAGCAACCTACCTACAGACAGCACCCTACCTACAGAGAGCGCCCTACCTACAGAGAGCGCCCTACCCACAGAGAGCGCCCTACCTACAGACAGCACCCTACCTACAGAGAGCACCCTACCTACAGACAGCACCCTACCTACAGAGAGCACCCAACCTACAGAGAGCGCCCTACCTACAGAGAGCAACCTACCCACAGAGAGTGCCCTACCTACAGACAGCACCCTACCCACAGAGAGCGCTCTACCTACAGACAGCACCCTACCTACAGAGAGCACCCTACCTACAGACAGCACCCTACCTACAGAGAGCGCCCTACCTACAGACAACGCCCTACCTACAGACAGCACCCTACCTACAGAGAGCGCCCGACCTACAGACAACGCCCTACCTGCAGACAGCACCCTACCTACAGAGAGCACCCTACCTGCAGACAGCACCCTACCCACAGAGAGCACCCTACCTACAGAGAGCGCCCTACCTACATTGAGCGCCCTACCTACAGACAGCACCCTACCTACCGAGAGCACCCTACCTAGAGACAGCGCCCTACCCACAGAGAGCACCCTACCTACCGAGAGCACCCTACCTACAGAGAGCACCCTACCCACAGAGAGCACCCTACCCACAGAGAGCACCCTACCTACAGACAGCGCCCTACCTACAGACAGCACCCTACCTACAGAGAGCACCCTACCTACAGAGAGCGCCCTACCTACAGAGAGCACCCTACCCACAGAGAGCGCCCTACCTACAGACAGCACCCTACCTACAGAGAACACCCTACCTACAGACAGCACCCTACCTACAGAGAGCAAGCTACCTACAGACAGCGCCCTACCCACAGAGAGCGCCCTACCTACAGACAGCACCCTACCTACAGAGAGCACCCTACCTACAGAGAGCACCCTACCCACAGAAAGCGCCCTACCTACAGAGAGCGCCCTACCTGCAGAGAGCGCCCTACCAACAGACAGCACCCTACCTACAGAGAGCGCCCTACCTACAGACAGCACCCTACCTACAGAGAGCAACGTACCTACAGAGAGCACCCTACCTACAGAGAGCACCCTACCTACAGACATCACCCTACCTACAGAGAGCACCCTACCTACAGAGAGCTCCCTACCTACAGAGAGCGCCCTACCTACAGACAGCACCCTACGTACAGAGAGCAACGTACCTACAGAGAGCAACCTACCTACAGAGAGTGCCCTACCTACAGAGAGCGCCCGACCTACAGACAGCACCCTACCCACAGAGAGCAACCTACCTACAGAGAGCGCCCTACCTACAGGCAGCACCCTACCTACAGAGAGCACCCTACCTACAGACATCACCCTACCTACAGAGAGCACCCTACCTACAGAGAGCTCCCTACCTACAGAGAGCGCCCTACCTACAGACAGCACCCTACGTACAGAGAGCAACGTACCTACAGAGAGCAACCTACCTACAGAGAGTGCCCTACCTACAGAGAGCGCCCGACCTACAGACAGCACCCTACCCACAGAGAGCGCCCAACCTACAGACAGCACCCTACCCACAGACAGCACCCTACCTACAGACAGGACCCTACCTACAGAGAGCGCACTACCTACAGACAGGATCCTACCTACAGAGAGTGCCCTACCTACAGAGAGCACCCTACCTACAGAGAGTGACCTACCTACAGACAGCACCCTACCTACATAGAGTGCCCTACCTACAGAGAGCACCTTACCTACATAGAGCACCCTACCTACAGAGAGCGCCCTACCTACAGACAGCACCCTACCTACATAGAGCACCCTACCTACAGTGAGCGCCCTACCTACAGACAGCACCCTACCTACAGAGAGCACCCTACCCACAGAGAGCACCCTACCTACAGACAGCACCCTACCTACAGAGAGCGCCCTACCTACAGACAGCACCCTACCTACAGAGAGCAACCTACCTACAGACAGCACCCTACCTACAGAGAGCGCCCTACCTACAGAGAGCGCCCTACCCACAGAGAGCGCCCTACCTACAGACAGCACCCTACCTACAGAGAGCACCCTACCTACAGACAGCACCCTACCTACAGAGAGCACCCAACCTACAGAGAGCGCCCTACCTACAGACAGCACCCTACCTACATAGAGCACCCTACCTACAGTGAGCGCCCTACCTACAGACAGCACCCTACCTACAGAGAGCACCCTACCCACAGAGAGCACCCTACCTACAGACAGCACCCTACCCACAGACAGCACCCTACCTACAGACAGCACCCTACCTACAGAGAGCGCCCTACCTACAGAGAGCAACCTACCTACAGACAGCACCCTACCTACAGACAGCATCCTACCTACAGAGAGCACCCGACCCACAGAGAGCACCCTACCTACAGACAGCACCCTACCCACAGACAGCACCCTAGCTACAGAGAGCACCCTACCCACAGAGAGCACCCTACCTACAGACAGCACCCTACCCACAGACAGCACCCTACCTACAGACAGCACCCTACCTACAGAGAGCGCCCTACCTACAGACAGCACCCTACCTACAGAGAGCAACCTACCTACAGACAGCACCCTACCTACAGAGAGCGCCCTACCTACAGAGAGCGCCCTACCCACAGAGAGCGCCCTACCTACAGACAGCACCCTACCTACAGAGAGCACCCTACCTACAGACAGCACCCTACCTACAGAGAGCACCCAACCTACAGAGAGCGCCCTACCTACAGAGAGCAACCTACCCACAGAGAGTGCCCTACCTACAGACAGCACCCTACCCACAGAGAGCGCTCTACCTACAGACAGCACCCTACCTACAGAGAGCACCCTACCTACAGACAGCACCCTACCTACAGAGAGCGCCCTACCTACAGACAACGCCCTACCTACAGACAGCACCCTACCTACAGAGAGCGCCCGACCTACAGAGAGCGCCCTACCTACAGAGAGCGCCCTACCCACAGAGAGCGCCCTACCCACAGACAGCACCCTACCTACAGAGAGCGCCCTACCTACAGAGAGCACCCTAGCTACAGAGAGCGCCCTACCTACAGAGAGCGCCCTACCCACAGAGAGCACCCTACCTACAGACAGCACCCTACCTACAGAGAGCACCCTACCTACAGACAGCACCCTACCTACAGAGAGCGTCCTACCTACAGAGAGCGCCCTACCCACAGAGAGCGCCCTACCTACAGACAGCACCCTACCTACAGACAGCACCCTACCTACAGAGAGCACCCTACCTACAGAGAGCAACCTACCTACAGACAGCACCCTACGTACAGAGAGCAACGTACCTACAGACAGCACCCTACCTACAGAGAGCGCCCTACCTACAGACAGCACCCTACAAACAGAGAGCACCCTACCTACAGACAGCACCCTACCTACAGAGAGCAACCTACCTACAGACAGCACCCTACCCACAGACAGCACCCTACCTACAGAGAGCGCCCTACCTACAGACAGCACCCTACCTACAGACAGCACCCTACCTACAGAGAGCGCCCTACCTACAGAGAGCGCCCTACCCACAGAGAGCGCCCTACCTACGGACAGCACCCTACCCACAGAGAGCGCCCTACCTACAGATAGCACCCTACCTACAGACAGCACCCTACCTTCAGAGAGCACCCTACCTACAGACAGCACCCTACCCACAGAGAGCGCCCGACCTACAGAGAGCGCCCTACCTACAGAGAGCGCCCTACCCACAGAGAGCGCCCTACCCACAGACAGCACCCTACCTACAGAGAGCGCCCTACCTACAGAGAGCACCCTACCTACAGAGAGCGCCCTACCTACAGAGAGCGCCCTACCCACAGAGAGCACCCTACCTACAGACAGCACCCTACCTACAGAGAGCACCCTACCTACAGACAGCACCCTACCTACAGAGAGCGCCCTACCTACAGAGAGCGCCCTACCCACAGAGAGCGCCCTACCTACAGACAGCACCCTACCTACAGACAGCACCCTACCTACAGAGAGCACCCTACCTACAGAGAGCAACCTACCTACAGACAGCACCCTACGTACAGAGAGCAACGTACCTACAGACAGCACCCTACCTACAGAGAGCGCCCTACCTACAGACAGCACCCTACAAACAGAGAGCACCCTACCTACAGACAGCACCCTACCTACAGAGAGCAACCTACCTACAGACAGCACCCTACCCACAGACAGCACCCTACCTACAGAGAGCGCCCTACCTACAGACAGCACCCTACCTACAGACAGCACCCTACCTACAGAGAGCGCCCTACCTACAGAGAGCGCCCTACCCACAGAGAGCGCCCTACCTACGGACAGCACCCTACCCACAGAGAGCGCCCTACCTACAGATAGCACCCTACCTACAGACAGCACCCTACCTACAGAGAGCACCCTACCTACAGAGAGCAACCTACCTACAGAGAGCACCCTACCCACAGAGAGCGCCCTACCTACAGAGAGCGCCCTACCCACAGAGAGCGCCCGACCTACAGACAGCACCCTACCTACAGAGAACGCCCTACCTACAGAGAGCAACCTACCTACAGAGCACCCTACCTACAGACAGCACCCTACCTACAGAGAGCAACCTACCTACAGAGAGCTCCCTACCTACAGACTGCACCCTACCTGCAGAAAGCACCCTACCTACAGACAGCACCCTACCTACAGAGAGCACCCTACCTGCAGACATCACCCTACCTACAGAGAGCGCCCTACCTACAGAGAGCACCCTATCTACAGACAGCACCCTACCTACAGAGAGCAACGTACCTACAGAGAGCGCCCTACCTGCAGATAGCACCCTACCTACAGACAGCACCCTACCTACAGAGAGCGCCCTACCTACAGAGAGCGCCCTACCTACAGACAGCACCCTACCTACAGAGAGCAACGTACCTACAGAGAGCGCCCTACCTGCAGATAGCACCCTACCTACAGACAGCACCCTACCCACAGAGAGCACCCTACCTACAGACAGCACCCTACCCACAGAGAGCACCCTACCTACAGAGAGCACCCTACCCACAGAGAGCACCCTACCTACAGAGAGCGCCCTACCTACAGAGAGCACCCTACCTACAGAGAGCGCCCTACCTACAGACAGCACCCTACCCACAGACAGCACCCTACCTACCGAGAGCACCCTACCCACAGAGAGCACCCTACCTACAGAGAGCGCCCTACCTACAGAGAGCACCCTACCTACAGAGAGCGCCCTACCTACAGACAGCACCCTACCCACAGACAGCACCCTACCTACCGAGAGCACCCTACCCACAGAGAGCACCCTACCTACAGAGAGCACCCTACCCACAGAGAGCACCCTACCCACAGACAGCGCCCTACCTACCGAGAGCACCCTACCCACAGAGAGCACCCTACCTACAGAGAGCACCCTACCCACAGAGAGCACCCTACCCACAGACAGCGCCCTACCTACCGAGAGCACCCTACCCACAGAGAGCACCCTACCCACAGACAGCACCCTACCTACAGACAGCACCCTACCTACAGAGAGCACCCTACCTACAGACAGCTCCCTACCTACAGAGAGCGCCCTACCCACAGAGAGCGCCCTACCTACAGAGAGTGACCTACCTACAGAGAGCAGCTACCCAGAGCAGAGTGACCCAGGTGCCTGCGTTGTGGTGTTGTGGAGCTGGAATTGCCGGCTAGCTGTTTCACAGAGACGTTCAGATCCAGATTCAGATTTATTTTTCACACATACACGGAAATGTTTGTGTTGACAACCAACACACCAGAGGGTGGGCTAGTGGCCTCGCAAGTGTTGCCGCCACAAACCCATCACCCCCACGGGGGCAGAGGCATGCCAGCGTCCTCTGCCCAGGGCCAGTCTTTCACATTGTCTCCAGGTGTAGCCCATCTTCTTGTTGTACCCTTCCTGTCCCTGGGGTGAGGTCCTTGGAGCTTCTCTTGGTGTTCCTGTAGCAGGATGGGGTTTCTGGCCCCATGCCCAGCCCTCCTCCTTTCACAGCCAGGCTTGGGGCTGCCCGTGGCAGAGGCGACACCAGCCCACAACAGCATACGTCGACAACAGTCTCACTGGCTCTCCGCGTGGTCTCCAATTCCTTGGACAACAGCAATAGCTACACCAGGTGAGATAGATCAACTGATTGAGAGGCATTCAACGCAAGTCCAGTGCAGACTGCACTCTCTGAGAAACCATACCCTCAGCACCAATCAATAAGCTTAAAAGCCTGGGCCTCTCTACCTCCACCTGCAACTGGATCTTCAACTTCAGGAGGCACTGGTCAGTACGGATCAGAAATCACGTTTTCTGCCAGCTGACAATCAACACTGACACACCTCAGCCTGCTGTCTCCACCCATGACTCTGTGGCTGGACAGCGCACTTCGTGTATGTTGGTTGGATTTCCAGCACCTGCAGATTTTCTCTGGCTCGTGCCAGCGCAAATACTATCTATAAATTCATCGATGATTCCACTCTTGTTAGCAGAATCTCAGTTGGTGATGAGGTGGCATAAAAAGGTGAGATAGATCGGCTGATTGAGTCGTATAACAATAATAACCTTCCATTCAGCACATCCAGTCCAAGCTGCACTCTCCCCGGGGTACAGTCTCAAATGTACTGACCCTCCCCGGGGTACAGTCCCCAATGTACTGACCCTCCCCGGGTTACAGTCCCCGATGTACTGACCCTCCCCGGGGTACAGTCTCAAATGTACTGACCCTCCCTGGGGAACAGTCTCAAATGTACTGACCCTCCCCGGGGTACAGTCCCCGATGTACTGACTCTCCCCAGGGTACAGTCTCTGATGTACTGACCATCCCCGGGGTACAGTCCCCGATGTACTGACTCTCCCCAGGGTACAGTCTCTGATGTACTGACCATCCCCGGGGTAAAGTCCCCAATGTACTGACTCTCCCCAGGGTACAGTCTCTGATGTACCGACTCTCCCCAGGGTACAGTCTCAAATGTACTGACCCTCCCCGGGGTACAGTCCCCGATGTACTGACTATCCCCGGGGTACAGTCTCTGATGTACCGACTCTCCCCAGGGTACAGTCTCAAATGTTCTGACCCTCCCCGGGGTATAGTCCCTGATATACTGACCCTCCCCGGGGTACAGTCCCCGATGTACTGACTATCCCCGGGGTACAGTCTCTGATGTACCGACTCTCCCCAGGGTACAGTCTCTGATGTACTGACTCTCCCCAGGTTACAGTCTCAAATGTACTGACCCTCCCCGGGGTACAGTCCCCGATGTACCGACTCTCCCCAGGGTACAGTCTCAAATGTACTGACCCTCCCCAGGGTACAGTCCCTGATATACTGACCCTCCCTGGGGTACAGTCTCTGATGTACCGACTCTCCCCAGGGTACAGTCTCAAATGTACTGACCCTCCCCGGGGTACAATCCCTGATATACTGACTCACCCCAGGGTACAGTCTCAAATGTACTGACCCTCCCCGGGGTACAGTTCCTGATGTACTGACTCTCCCCAGGGTACAGTCCCTGATGTACTGACTCTCCCTGGGGTACAGTCCCTGATATACTGACTCTCCCTGGGGTACAGTTCCTGATGTACTGACTCTCCCCAGGGTACAGTCTCTGATGTACTGACTCTCCCTGGGGTACAGTCCCTGATATACTGACTCTCCCCGGGGTATAGTCCCTGATGTACTGACTCTCCCTGGGGTACAGTCCCTGATATACTGACTCTCCCCCGGGTACAATCCCTGATGTACTGACTCTCCCCGGGGTAGATAGATAGATACTTTATTCATCCCCATGGGGAAATTCAACATTTTTTCCAATGTCCCATACACTTATTGTAGCAAAACTAATTGCATACAATACTTAACTCAGTAAAAATATGATATGCATCTAAAAACACCCTCTCAAAAAGTATTAATAATAGCTTTTAAAAAGTTCTTAAGTAGTTTACTTAAATACATTGAGTCCTAACCCCGGCACTTTAACATATCTTACTCCTGGCGGTTGAATTGTAAAGCCGAATGGCATTGGGGAGTATTGACCTCTTCATCCTGTCTGAGGAGCATTGCATCGATAGCAACCTGTCGCTGAAACTGCTTCTCTGTCTCTGGATGGTGCTATGTAGAGGATGTTCAGAGTTTTCCATAATTGACCGTAGCCTACTCAGCGCCCTTCGCTCAGCTACCGATGTTATACTCTCCAGTACTTTGCCCACGACAGAGCCCGCCTTCCTTACCAGCTTATTAAGACGTGAGGCGTCCCTCTTCTTAATGCTTCCTCCCCAACACGCCACCACAAGAAGAGGGCGCTCTCCACAACTGACCTATAGAACATCTTCAGCATCTCACTACAAACATTGAATGACGCCAACCTTCTAAGGAAGTACAGTCGACTCTGTGCCTTCCTGCACAAGGCATCTGTGTTGGCAGTCCAGTCTAGCTTCTCGTCTAACTGTACTCCCAGATACTTGTAGGTCTTAACCTGCTCCACACATTCACCATTAATGATCACTGGCTCCATATGAGGCCTAGATCTCCTAAAGTCCACCACCATCTCCTTGGTCTTGGTGATATTGAGACGCAGGTAGTTTGAGTTGCACCATATCACAAAGTCCTGTATCAGATTCCTATACTCTTCCTCCTGTCCATTCCTGACACACCCCACTATGGCCGTGTCATTAGCGAACTTCTGCACATGGCAGGGCTCGGAGTTATATTGGAAGTCTGATGTGTACAGGGTGAACAGGACCGGAGAGAGCACGGTCCCCTGCGGCGCTCCTGTGCTGCTGACCACCGTGTCAGACCTACAGTCTCCCAACCGCACATACAGTACAGTCCCTGATATACTGACTCTACCTGGAATACAGTCCCTGATGTACTGACTCTCCCCAGGGTACAGTCCCTGATGTACTGACTCTCCCTGGAATACAGTCCCTGATGTACTGACTCTCCCCAAGGTACAGTCCCTGATGTACTGACTCTCCCCGGGGTACAGTCCCTGATGTACTGACTCTCCCTGGGGTACAGTCGCTGATGTACCGACTCTCCCTGGAATACAGTCCCTGATATACTGACTCTCCCCAGGGTACAGTCCCTGATGTACTGACTCTCCCTGGGGTACAGTCCCTGATATACTGACTCTCCCCAGGGTACAGTCCCTGATGTACTGACTCTCCCTGGAATACAGTCCCTGATGTACTGACTCTCCCCGGGGTACAGTCCCTGATGTACTGACTCTCCCTGGGGTAAAGTCCCTGATGTACTGACTCTCCCTGGAATACAGTCCCTGATGTACTGACTCTCCCCAGGGTACAGTCCCTGATACATCGACTCTACCTGTGGTACAGTTACTCAATGGGACATTGGGAGACAATGTAGTGATTTTAATTTCAGCCAAAAGTTGAAGAATTTCCTTTAAAACTTCAATTTCCTTTCATTAATGTTGTTGTTTCATTAGTAAATTGAACATGCAAAGTTGAATAATGCTTGTAACCTTTATACAAAGCATTTAATTACAACTTAAATTGGTCTCTGTGGATTAAAGTGGCCAGGGTCGTCATCCTAGTTTTAAATTACTGTAATTTAATATCAACATTGGATAGTTGATTTTCAGCCCTCAGGGGAGTCTAACATCATAATTCCACAAGCTTCCAGCAGCTAGAAGTCTGAACTTCCAGCAAAACAGCTCTGATGTCAGTCACGGTCTGTGGAGAGGTAGAAAAAGGTTCTAAGATTCATTTATTATTGAAGTGTGCAACTCTGAGATTCCTCTTCTCCAGATAGCCATCAAACTAAGAAAACCAGGGAAGTGAAACACACAAAGAATGGCAACATGATCATCAACCCCCAAACCCCCTCCCTTTGCACAACACAGATAACAAAACCCGGCACACAGAAAGAACGAGCAAAAACACAGAACATAACGACTGAAAAAGTCCACAGTCCACAGTCTGATCCATAAACGCAGAACCTCAGTAACGTCCTCCGACACCATCCAAAGAGCAAAACCACTCGACCGCAGAGACCACCATGAGCGATAAGACCCACCAATTCCTCGTCTGGCATCAGAGACATTTGTCCCATCACCAATTCAAAAGACAGGCTGTCTGCACTGAACTCTCACTCGCCTTCTAATCCAAAGGGCAACAGGGACAATGCATCCGAAACAGGGGGCAACAGGGCCAACACTTTGTATCTGGGGTAAACAAGCCAACGCTTCCTATCCAGGGAGAAATGGGGACAACATTTCATATCAAGAGGGAAACGGGGACATTGTTTCATATTCAGGGGAAATGGGGACAATGTTTTGAATCCAGGGGGAAACAGGGAGAATGTTTCAGATCCGGGGGAAATGAGGACATTTCAGATTGAGGAGGAAATGAGGACAACAGTTCCTATCCAGGGAGAAACGGACAACAATTCATATCAAGAGGGAAATGGGGATAATGTTTCAGATCCTGGGGAATTGAGGACATTTCGGATCCGGGAGGGAAACGAGGTCAATATTTCATTCACTGACAACATTCACTGCTCCGTCACTATGTTGTCGACAACATTCACTGCTCTGTCACTATGTAGTCGACAACGGGCACTGCTCTGTCACTATGTTGTCGACAACATTCACTGCTCTGTCACTATGTAGTCGACAACATTCACTGCTCTGTCACTATGTAGTCTACAACAGGAACTGCTCTGTCACTATGCAGTCGACAACGGTCACAGCTCTGTCACTATGTAGTCGGCAACGTGCACTCCTCTGTCACTGAGTAGTTGAAAACATTCACTGCTCTGTCACTATGTAGTTGGCAACGGGCACTGCTCTGTCACTATATAGTCGACAACGGGAACTGCTCTGTCACAATGTAGTCGACAACGGGCACTGCTCTGTCACAATGTAGTCTACAACGGGAACTGCTCTGTCACTATGTTGTCGACAACATTCACTGCTCTGTCACTATGTAGTCTACAACATTCACTGCTCTGTCACTATGGAGTCTACAACGGGCACAGCTCTGTCACAATGTAGTCTACAACGGGAACTGCTCTGTCACTATGTAGTCGACAACATTCACTGCTCTGTCACTATGTAGTCGACAACGGGCACAGCTCTGTCACTATGTAGTCTACAACAGGAACTGCTCAGTCACTATGTTGTCGACAACATTCACTGCTCTGTCACTATGTAGTCTACAATGGGCACTGCTCTGTCACGATGTCGTCGACAACGGGCACTACTTTGTGACGATGTCGTCGACAACGGGAATTGCTCTGTCACGATGTTGTCTACAACGGGAACTGCTCTGTCACTATGTAGTCGACAACGAGCACTGATCAGTCACTATGTAGTCTACAACGAGCACGGCTCTGTCACTATGTAGTCGGCAACATGCACAGCTCTGTTACTATGTAATCGACAACGGGCACTACTCTGTCACTATGTTGTCGACAACGGGCACTGCTCTGTCACTATGTAGTTGACAACATTCACTGCTCTGTCACTATGTAGTCGACAACTGGCACTGCTCTGACACTGTGTAGTCTACAACATTCACTGCTCTGTCACTATGTAGTCTACAACGGGCACTGCTCTGTCACTATGTTGTCGACAACATTCACTGCTATGTCACTATGTAGTCGACAACATTCACTGCTCTGTCACTATGTTGTCGACAACATTCACTGCTCTGACACTATGTAGTCTACAACGGGCACTGCTCTGTCACTATGTAATCAACAACGGGCACTGCTCTGTCACTATGTAGTCTACAACAGGCACTGCTCTGTCACTATGTAGTCTACAACGGGCACTGCCCTGTCACTATGTAGTCGACAACGGGCACTGCTCTATCACTATGCAGTCTACAACATTCACTGCTCTGTCACTATGTAGTCGACAACATTCACTGCTCTGTCACTATGTAGTCGGCAACATGCACAGCTCTGTTACTATGTAATCGACAACGGGCACTACTCTGTCACTATGTTGTCGACAACGGGCACTGCTCTGTCACTATGTAGTTGACAACATTCACTGCTCTGTCACTATGTAGTCGACAACTGGCACTGCTCTGACACTGTGTAGTCTACAACATTCACTGCTCTGTCACTATGTAGTCTACAACGGGCACTGCTCTGTCACTATGTTGTCGACAACATTCACTGCTATGTCACTATGTAGTCGACAACATTCACTGCTCTGTCACTATGTTGTCGACAACATTCACTGCTCTGACACTATGTAGTCTACAACGGGCACTGCTCTGTCACTATGTAATCAACAACGGGCACTGCTCTGTCACTATGTAGTCTACAACAGGCACTGCTCTGTCACTATGTAGTCTACAACGGGCACTGCCCTGTCACTATGTAGTCGACAACGGGCACTGCTCTATCACTATGCAGTCTACAACATTCACTGCTCTGTCACTATGTAGTCGACAACATTCACTGCTCTGTCACTATGTAGTCTACAACAGGAACTGCTCTGTCACTATGCAGTCGACAACGGTCACAGCTCTGTCACTATGTAGTCGGCAACGTGCACTCCTCTGTCACTGAGTAGTTGAAAACATTCACTGCTCTGTCACTATGTAGTTGGCAACGGGCACTGCTCTGTCACTATATAGTCGACAACGGGAACTGCTCTGTCACAATGTAGTCGACAACGGGCACTGCTCTGTCACAATGTAGTCTACAACGGGAACTGCTCTGTCACTATGTTGTCGACAACATTCACTGCTCTGTCACTATGTAGTCTACAACATTCACTGCTCTGTCACTATGGAGTCTACAACGGGCACAGCTCTGTCACAATGTAGTCTACAACGGGAACTGCTCTGTCACTATGTAGTCGACAACATTCACTGCTCTGTCACTATGTAGTCGACAACGGGCACAGCTCTGTCACTATGTAGTCTACAACAGGAACTGCTCAGTCACTATGTTGTCGACAACATTCACTGCTCTGTCACTATGTAGTCTACAATGGGCACTGCTCTGTCACGATGTCGTCGACAACGGGCACTACTTTGTGACGATGTCGTCGACAACGGGAATTGCTCTGTCACGATGTTGTCTACAACGGGAACTGCTCTGTCACTATGTAGTCGACAACGAGCACTGATCAGTCACTATGTAGTCTACAACGAGCACGGCTCTGTCACTATGTAGTCGGCAACATGCACAGCTCTGTTACTATGTAATCGACAACGGGCACTACTCTGTCACTATGTTGTCGACAACGGGCACTGCTCTGTCACTATGTAGTTGACAACATTCACTGCTCTGTCACTATGTAGTCGACAACTGGCACTGCTCTGACACTGTGTAGTCTACAACATTCACTGCTCTGTCACTATGTAGTCTACAACGGGCACTGCTCTGTCACTATGTTGTCGACAACATTCACTGCTATGTCACTATGTAGTCGACAACATTCACTGCTCTGTCACTATGTTGTCGACAACATTCACTGCTCTGACACTATGTAGTCTACAACGGGCACTGCTCTGTCACTATGTAATCAACAACGGGCACTGCTCTGTCACTATGTAGTCTACAACAGGCACTGCTCTGTCACTATGTAGTCTACAACGGGCACTGCTCTGTCACTATGTAGTTGACTACATTCACTGCTCTGTCACTATGTAGTCTACAACGGGCACTGCTCTGTCACTATGTAGTCTACAACATTCACTGCTCTGTCACTATGTATTCTACAACATTCACTGCTCTGTCACTATGTAGTCTACAACGAGCACTGCTCTGTCACAATGTAGTCGACAATGGGCACTGCTCTGTCACTATATAGTCTACAACATTCACTGCTCTGTCACTATGTAGTCGACAACATTCACTGCTCTGCCACTATGTAGTCTACAACGGGCACTGCTCTGTCACTATATAGTCTACAACATTCACTGCTCTGTCACTATGTAGTCGACAACATTCACTGCTCTGCCACTATGTAGTCTACAACGAGCACTGCCCTGTCACTATGTAGTCGACAACGGGCACTGCTCTGTCACTATGTAGTCTACAACATTCACTGCTCTGTCACTATGTAGTCGACAACGGGCACTACTCTGTCACTACGTAGTCTACAACGGGCACTGCTCTGTCACTATGTAGTCGACAACATTCACTGCTCTGTCACTATGTAGTCGACAACATTCAGTGCTCTGCCACTATGTAGTCTACAACGGGCACTGCTCTGTCACTACGTAGTCTACAACGGGCACTGCTCTGTCACTATGTAGTCGACAACATTCACTGCTCTGTCACTATGTAGTCGACAACATTCACTGCTCTGCCACTATGTAGTCTACAACGGGCACTGCTCTGTCACTATGTAGTCGACAACATTCACTGCTCTGTCACTATGTAGTCGACAACATTCACTGCTCTGCCACTATGTAGTCTACAACGGGCACTGCTCTGTCACTATGTAGTCGACAACATTCACTGCTCTGTCACTATGTAGTCGACAACATTCACTGCTCTGCCACTATGTAGTCTACAACGGGCACTGCTCTGTCACTATGTAGTCTACAACATTCACTGCTCTGTCACTATGTATTCTACAACATTCACTGCTCTGTCACTATGTAGTCTACAACGAGCACTGCTCTGTCACAATGTAGTCGACAATGGGCACTGCTCTGTCACTATATAGTCTACAACATTCACTGCTCTGTCACTATGTAGTCGACAACATTCACTGCTCTGCCACTATGTAGTCTACAACGGGCACTGCTCTGTCACTATGTAGTCTACAACGGGCACTGCTCTGTCACTACGTAGTCTACAACGGGCACTGCTCTGTCACTATGTAGTCGACAACATTCACTGCTCTGTCACTATGTAGTCGACAACATTCACTGCTCTGCCACTATGTAGTCTACAACGGGCACTGCTCTGTCACTATGTAGTCGACAACATTCACTGCTCTGTCACTATGTAGTCGACAACATTCACTGCTCTGCCACTATGTAGTCTACAACGGGCACTGCTCTGTCACTATGTAGTCGACAACATTCACTGCTCTGTCACTATGTAGTCGACAACATTCACTGCTCTGCCACTATGTAGTCTACAACGGGCACTGCTCTGTCACTATGTAGTCTACAACATTCACTGCTCTGTCACTATGTATTCTACAACATTCACTGCTCTGTCACTATGTAGTCTACAACGAGCACTGCTCTGTCACAATGTAGTCGACAATGGGCACTGCTCTGTCACTATATAGTCTACAACATTCACTGCTCTGTCACTATGTAGTCGACAACATTCACTGCTCTGCCACTATGTAGTCTACAACGGGCACTGCTCTGTCACTATATAGTCTACAACATTCACTGCTCTGTCACTATGTAGTCGACAACATTCACTGCTCTGCCACTATGTAGTCTACAACGAGCACTGCTCTGTCACAATGTAGTCTACAACGGGCACTGCTCTGTCACTATGTAGTCTACAACATTCACTGCTCTGTCACTATGTAGTCGACAACATTCACTGCTCTGCCACTATGTAGTCTACAACGGGCACTGCTCTGTCACTATATAGTCTACAACATTCACTGCTCTGTCGCTATGTAGTCTACAACATTCACTGCTCTGTCACTATGTAGTCGACAACTGGCACTGCTCTGACACTGTGTAGTCTACAACAGGCACTGCTCTGACACTATACAGTCGACAACGGGCACTGCTCTGTCACTATGTAGTCTACAACGGGCACTGCTCTGTCACTATGTAGTCTACAACGGGCACTGCCCTGTCACTATGTAGTCGACAACATTGACTGCTCTGTCACTATGTAATCGACAACGGGCACTGCTCTGACACTATGTAGTCTACAACGGGCACTGCCCTGTCACTATGTAGTCGACAACATTGACTGCTCTGTCACTATGTAATCGACAACGGGCACTGCTCTGACACTATGTAGTCTACAACGGGCACTGCTCTGTCACTATGTAGTCTACAACGGGCACTGCCCTGTCACTATGTAGTCGACAACGGGCACTGCTCTGTCACTATGTAGTCTACAACATTCACTGCTCTGTCACTATGTAGTCGACAACGGGCACTGCTCTGTCACTATGTAGTCGACAACATTCACTGCTCTGCCACTATGTAGTCTACAACGGGCACTCCTCTGTCACTATGAAGTCGACAACATTCACTGCTCTGTCACTATGTAGTCTACAACGAGCACTGCTCTGTCACAATGTAGTCGACAACATTCACAGCTCTGTCACTATGTAATCGACAACAGGCACTGCTCTGTCACAATGTAATAGACAACGGGCACTGCTCTGTCACTAAGTAGTCGACAACGGGAACTGCTCTGTCACAATGTAGTCGACAACGGGCACTGCTCTGCCACGATGTAGACTACAACGGGCACTGCTCTGTCACTATATAGTCGACAACATTCACTGCTCTGTCACTACGTAGTTGACAACTGGCACTGCTCTGTCACTATGTAGTCGACAACGGGCACTGCTCTGTCACTATATAGTCGACAACGGGCACTGCTCTGTCACTATGTAGTCTACAACGGGCACTGCCCTGTCACTATGTAGTCGACAACATTGACTGCTCTGTCACTATGTAATCGACAACGGGCACTGCTCTGACACTATGTAGTCTACAACGGGCACTGCCCTGTCACTATGTAGTCGACAACATTGACTGCTCTGTCACTATGTAATCGACAACGGGCACTGCTCTGACACTATGTAGTCTACAACGGGCACTGCTCTGTCACTATGTAGTCTACAACGGGCACTGCCCTGTCACTATGTAGTCGACAACGGGCACTGCTCTGTCACTATGTAGTCTACAACATTCACTGCTCTGTCACTATGTAGTCGACAACGGGCACTGCTCTGTCACTATGTAGTCGACAACATTCACTGCTCTGCCACTATGTAGTCTACAACGAGCACTGCTCTGTCACAATGTAGTCTACAACGGGCACTGCTCTGTCACTATGTAGTCTACAACATTCACTGCTCTGTCACTATGTAGTCGACAACATTCACTGCTCTGCCACTATGTAGTCTACAACGGGCACTGCTCTGTCACTATATAGTCTACAACATTCACTGCTCTGTCGCTATGTAGTCTACAACATTCACTGCTCTGTCACTATGTAGTCGACAACTGGCACTGCTCTGACACTGTGTAGTCTACAACAGGCACTGCTCTGACACTATACAGTCGACAACGGGCACTGCTCTGTCACTATGTAGTCTACAACGGGCACTGCTCTGTCACTATGTAGTCTACAACGGGCACTGCCCTGTCACTATGTAGTCGACAACATTGACTGCTCTGTCACTATGTAATCGACAACGGGCACTGCTCTGACACTATGTAGTCTACAACGGGCACTGCCCTGTCACTATGTAGTCGACAACATTGACTGCTCTGTCACTATGTAATCGACAACGGGCACTGCTCTGACACTATGTAGTCTACAACGGGCACTGCTCTGTCACTATGTAGTCTACAACGGGCACTGCCCTGTCACTATGTAGTCGACAACGGGCACTGCTCTGTCACTATGTAGTCTACAACATTCACTGCTCTGTCACTATGTAGTCGACAACGGGCACTGCTCTGTCACTATGTAGTCGACAACATTCACTGCTCTGCCACTATGTAGTCTACAACGGGCACTCCTCTGTCACTATGAAGTCGACAACATTCACTGCTCTGTCACTATGTAGTCTACAACGAGCACTGCTCTGTCACAATGTAGTCGACAACATTCACAGCTCTGTCACTATGTAATCGACAACAGGCACTGCTCTGTCACAATGTAATAGACAACGGGCACTGCTCTGTCACTAAGTAGTCGACAACGGGAACTGCTCTGTCACAATGTAGTCGACAACGGGCACTGCTCTGCCACGATGTAGACTACAACGGGCACTGCTCTGTCACTATATAGTCGACAACATTCACTGCTCTGTCACTACGTAGTTGACAACTGGCACTGCTCTGTCACTATGTAGTCGACAACGGGCACTGCTCTGTCACTATATAGTCGACAACGGGCACTGCTCTGTCACTATGTAGTCTACAACGGGCACTGCCCTGTCACTATGTAGTCGACAACATTGACTGCTCTGTCACTATGTAATCGACAACGGGCACTGCTCTGACACTATGTAGTCTACAACGGGCACTGCCCTGTCACTATGTAGTCGACAACATTGACTGCTCTGTCACTATGTAATCGACAACGGGCACTGCTCTGACACTATGTAGTCTACAACGGGCACTGCTCTGTCACTATGTAGTCTACAACGGGCACTGCCCTGTCACTATGTAGTCGACAACGGGCACTGCTCTGTCACTATGTAGTCTACAACATTCACTGCTCTGTCACTATGTAGTCGACAACGGGCACTGCTCTGTCACTATGTAGTCGACAACATTCACTGCTCTGCCACTATGTAGTCTACAACGGGCACTCCTCTGTCACTATGAAGTCGACAACATTCACTGCTCTGTCACTATGTAGTCTACAACGAGCACTGCTCTGTCACAATGTAGTCGACAACATTCACAGCTCTGTCACTATGTAATCGACAACAGGCACTGCTCTGTCACAATGTAATAGACAACGGGCACTGCTCTGTCACTAAGTAGTCGACAACGGGAACTGCTCTGTCACAATGTAGTCGACAACGGGCACTGCTCTGCCACGATGTAGACTACAACGGGCACTGCTCTGTCACTATATAGTCGACAACATTCACTGCTCTGTCACTACGTAGTTGACAACTGGCACTGCTCTGTCACTATGTAGTCGACAACGGGCACTGCTCTGTCACTATATAGTCGACAACGGGCACTGCTCTGTCACTATGTAATCGACAACGGGCACTGCTCTGTCACTATGTAGTCTACAACATTAACTGCTCTGTCACTATGTAGTCGACAACATTCACTGCTCTGTCACTATGTAGTCTACAACGGGCACTGCTCTGTCACTATGTAGTCGACTACATTCACTGCCCTGTCACTATGTAGTCGACAACGGGCACTCCTCTGTCACTATGAAGTCGACAACATTCACTGCTCTGTCACTATGTAGTCTACAACGAGCACTGCTCTGTCACAATGTAGTCGACAACGGGCACTGCTCTGTCACTATGTAGTCGACAACGAGCACTGCTCTGTCACAATGTAGTCTACAACGGGAACTGCTCTGTCACTATGTAGTCTACAACGGGAACTGCTCTGTCACTATGTAGCTGACAACATTCACTGCTCTGTCACTATGTAGTCGACAACATTCACTGCTCTGTCACTATGTAGTCGACAACGTGCACAGCTCTGTCACTATGTAGACGACAACGGGCACTGCTCTGTCACTATGTAGTCGACAACGGGCACTGCTCTGTCACTATGTAGACGACAACGGGCACTGCTCTGACACTGTGTAGTTGACAACATTCACTGCTCTGTCACTATGTAGACGACAACGGGCACTGCTCTGTCACTATGTAGTCGACAACTAGCACTGCTCTGTCACTATGTAGTCAACAACGGGAATTGCTCTGTCACGATGTTGTCTACAACGGGAACTGCTCTGTCAGTATGTAGTCGACAACGGGCACTGCTCTGTCACTATATAGTCGACAATGCGCACTGATCAGTCACTATGTAGTCTACAACATTCACTGCTCTGTCACTATGTAGTCGACAACTGGCAATACTCTGTCACTATGTAGTCGACAACTGGCACTGCTCTGTCACTATGTAGTCGGCAACGTGCACAGCTCTGTCACTATGTAATCGACAACGGGCACTGCTCTGTCACTATGTAGTTGACAACATTCACTGCTCTGTCACTATGTAGTCTACAACGGGCACTGCTCTGTCACTAAGTAGTCTACAACGGGAACTGCTCTGTCACTATGTAGTCGACAACATTCACTGCTCTGTCACTATGTAGTCGACAACATTCACTGCTCTGTCACTATGTAGTCTACAACGAGCACTGCTCTGTCACAATGTAGTCGACAATGGGCACTGCTCTGTCGCTATGTTATCAACAACGGGCACTGCTCTGCCACGATGTATTCGACATCGGGCACTACTCTGTCACTATGTAGTCGACATCGGGCACTGCTCTGTCACTATGTAGTCGACAACTGGCACTGCTCTGTCACTATGTAGTCGACAACGGGAACTGCTCTGTCACTATGTAGTCGACAACATTGACTGCTCTGTCACTATGTAGTCTACAACAGGCACTGCTCTGTCACTATGTAGTCGACAACGGGCACTGCTCTGTCACTATGTAGTCTACAACATTCACTGCTCTGTCACTATGTAGTCGACAACGGGAACTGCTCTGTCACTCTGTTGTCTACAACGGGCACTGCTCTGTCACTATGTAGTCTACAACGGGCACTGCCCTGTCACTATGCAGTCGACAACGGGCACTGCTCTGTCACTATGTAGTCTACAACATTCACTGCTCTGTCACTATGTAGTCGACAACGGGCACTGCTCTGTCACTATGTAGTCGACAACATTCACTGCTCTGCCACTATGTAGTCTACAACGGGCACTCCTCTGTCACTATGAAGTCGACAACATTCACTGCTCTGTCACTATGTAGTCTACAACGAGCACTGCTCTGTCACAATGTAGTCGACAATGGGCACTGCTCTGTCGCTATGTTATCAACAACGGGCACTGCTCTGTCACTATGTAGTCTACAACATTCACTTCTCCATCACGATGTCGTCGACAACGAGCACTACTATGTCACTATGCTGTCGACAACGGTCACCGTTCTGTCACAATGTAGTCGACAACATTCACAGCTCTGTCACTATGTAATCGACAACAGGCACTGCTCTGTCACAATGTAATAGACAACGGGCACTGCTCTGTCACTAAGTAGTCGACAACGGGAACTGCTCTGTCACAATGTAGTCGACAACGGGCACTGCTCTGCCACGATGTAGACTACAACGGGCACTGCTCTGTCACTATATAGTCGACAACATTCACTGCTCTGTCACTACGTAGTTGACAACTGGCACTGCTCTGTCACTATGTAGTCGACAACGGGCACTGCTCTGTCACTATATAGTCGACAACGGGCACTGCTCTGTCACTATGTAATCGACAACGGGCACTGCTCTGTCACTATGTAGTCTACAACATTAACTGCTCTGTCACTATGTAGTCGACAACATTCACTGCTCTGTCACTATGTAGTCTACAACGGGCACTGCTCTGTCACTATGTAGTCGACTACATTCACTGCCCTGTCACAATGTAGTCGACAACGGGCACTCCTCTGTCACTATGAAGTCGACAACATTCACTGCTCTGTCACTATGTAGTCTACAACGAGCACTGCTCTGTCACAATGTAGTCAACAACGGGCACTGCTCTGTCACTATGTAGTCGACAACGAGCACTGCTCTGTCACAATGTAGTCTACAACGGGAACTGCTCTGTCACTATGTAGTCTACAACGGGAACTGCTCTGTCACTATGTAGCTGACAACATTCACTGCTCTGTCACTATGTAGTCGACAACATTCACTGCTCTGTCACTATGTAGTCGACAACGTGCACAGCTCTGTCACTATGTAGACGACAACGGGCACTGCTCTGTCACTATGTAGTCGACAACGGGCACTGCTCTGTCACTATGTAGACGACAACGGGCACTGCTCTGACACTGTGTAGTTGACAACATTCACTGCTCTGTCACTATGTAGTCGACAACGGGCACTGCTCTGTCACTATGTAGTCGACAACTGGCACTGCTCTGTCACTATGTAGTCAACAACGGGAATTGCTCTGTCACGATGTTGTCTACAACGGGAACTGCTCTGTCAGTATGTAGTCGACAACGGGCACTGCTCTGTCACTATATAGTCGACAATGCGCACTGATCAGTCACTATGTAGTCTACAACATTCACTGCTCTGTCACTATGTAGTCGACAACTGGCAATACTCTGTCACTATGTAGTCGACAACTGGCACTGCTCTGTCACTATGTAGTCGGCAACGTGCACAGCTCTGTCACTATGTAATCGACAACGGGCACTGCTCTGTCACTATGTAGTTGACAACATTCACTGCTCTGTCACTATGTAGTCTACAACGGGCACTGCTCTGTCACTAAGTAGTCTACAACGGGCACTGCTCTGTCACTATGTAATCGACAACGGGCACTGCTCTGTCACTATGTAGTCGACAACATTCACTGCTCTGTCACTATGTAGTCTACAACGGGCACTGCTCTGTCACTATGTAGTCGACAACATTCACTGCTCTGTCACTATGTAGCTGACAACATTCACTGCTCTGTCACTATGTAGTCGACAACATTCACTGCTCTGTCACTATGCAGTCGACAACGGGAAATGCTCTGTCACGATGTTGTCTACAACGGGCACTGCTCTGTCACTATATAGTCGACAACTGGCAATACTCTGTCACTATGTAGTCGACAACTGGCACTGCTCTGTCACTATGTAGTCTACAACTGGCAATACTCTGTCACTATGTAGTCGACAACTGGCACTGCTCTGTCACTATGTAGTCTACAACATTCACTGCTCTGTCACTATGTAATCGACAAAGGGCACTGCTCTGTCACTATGTAGTCTACAACGGGAACTGCTCTGTCACTATGTAGCTGACAACATTCACTGCTCTGTCACTATGTAGTCTACAACGGGAACTGCTCTGTCACTATGTAGCTGACAACATTCACTGCTCTGTCACTATGTAGTCGACAACGGGAACTGCTCTGTCACTATGTAGTTGACAACATTCACTGCTCTGTCACTATGTAGTCTACAACGGGAACTGCTCTGTCACTATGTAGTCGACAACATTCACTGCTCTGTCACTATGTAGTCGACAACATTCACTGCTCTGTCACTATGTAATCGACAACGTGCACAGCTCTGTCACTATATAATCGACAACGGGCACTGCTCGTACACTATATAGTCGACAACGAGCACTGCTCTGTCACTAAGTAGTCGACAACGGGCACTGCTCTATCACTATGTAGTCTACAACACTCACTCCTCAGTCACTATGTAATCGACAACGGGCACTGCTCTGTCACTATGTAGTCGACAACGGGCACTCCTCTGTCACTATGTAGTCGACAACGGGCACTGCTCTGTCACTATGTAGTCTACAACGAGCACTCTCTGTCACTATGAAGTCGACAACGGGCACTGCTCTGACACTATATAGTCGACAACGGGCACTCTCTGTCACTATGAAGTCGACAACGGGCACTGCTCTGACACTATACAGTAGACAACGGGCACTGCTCTGTCACTATGTAGTCGACAACGGGCACTCCTCTGTCACTATGAAGTCGACAACATTCACTGCTCTGTCACTATGTAGTCTACAACGAGCACTGCTCTGTCACAATGTAGTCGACAACGGGCACTGCTCTGTCACTATGTAGTCGACAACGGGCACTGCTCTGTCACTATGTAGTCTACAACATTCACTTCTCCATCACGATGTCGTCGACAACGAGCACTACTATGTCACTATGCAGTCGACAACGGTCACCGTTCTGTCACAATGTAGTCGACAACATTCACAGCTCTACCAATATGTAGTCGACAACATTCACTGCTCTGTCACTATGTAATCGACAACAGGCACTGCTCTGTCACAATGTAGTCGACAACGGGTACTGCTCTGTCACTAAGTAGTCGACAACGGGAACTGCTCTGTCACAATGTAGTCGACAACGGGCACTGCTCTGCCACGATGTAGACTACAACGGGCACTACTATGTCACTATGCAGTCGACAACGGTCACTGCTCTGTCACTATGTAGTCTACAACGGGCACTGCACTGTCACTGTGTAGTTGACAACATTCACTGCTCTGTCACTATGTAGTCTACAACGGGAACTGCTCTGTCACTATGTTGTCGACAACATTCACTGCTCTGTCACTATGTAGTCTACAACGGGCACTGCACTGACACTGTGTAGTTGACAACATTCACTGCTCTGTCACTATGTAGTCTACAACAGGAACTGCTCTGTCACTATGTAGTCTACAATGGGCACTGCTCTGTCACGATGTCGTCGACAACGGGCACTACTTTGTCACGATGTCGTCGACAACGGGAATTGCTCTGTCACGATGCTGTCTACAACGGGAACTGCTCTGTCATTATGTAGTCGACAACGGGCACTGCTCTGTCACTATATAGTCGACAATGCGCACTGATCAGTCACTATGTAGTCTACAACATTCACTGCTCTGTCACTATGTAGTCGACAACTGGCAATACTCTGTCACTATGTAGTCGACAACTGGCACAGCTCTGTCACTATGTAGTCGGAAACGTGCACTGCTCTGTCACTATGTAGTCAGCAACGTGCACAGCTCTGTCACTATGTAGTCGACAACGGGCACTGCTCTGTCACTATATAGTCGACAATGCGCACTGATCAGTCACTATGTAGTCTACAACATTCACTGCTCTGTCACTATGTAGTCGACAACTGGCAATACTCTGTCACTATGTAGTCGACAACTGGCACAGCTCTGTCACTATGTAGTCGGCAACGTGCACTGCTCTGTCACTATGTAGTCAGCAACGTGCACAGCTCTGTCACTATGCAGTCGACAACGGGCACTGCTCTGTCACTATGTAGTCGACAACGGGCACTGCTCTGTCACTATATAGTCGACGACATTCACTGCTCTGTCACTACGTAGTCGACAACTGGCACTGCTCTGTCACTATGTAGTCGGCAACGTGCACAGCTCTGTCACTAAGTAATCGACAACGGGCACTGCTCTGTCACTATATAGTCGACAACGGGCACTGCTCTGTCACTAAGTAGTCGACAACGGGCACTGCTCTGTCACTATGTAGTCTACAACACTCACTCCTCAGTCACTATGTAATCGACAACGGGCACTGCTCTGTCACTATGTAGTCGACAACGGGCACTCCTCTGTCACTATGTAGTCGACAACGGGCTCTCCTCTGTCACTGTGTAGTTGACAACATTCACAGCTCTGTCACTACGTAGTCTACAACGGGCACTCCTCTGTCACTATGTAGTCGACAACGGGCTCTCCTCTGTCACTGTGTAGTTGACAACATTCACTGCTCTGTCACTATGTAGTCGACAACGGGCACTACTCTGCCACTATGTAGTTGACTACATTCACTGCTCTGTCACTATGTAGTCTACAACGGGCACTGCTCTGTCACTATGTAGTCTACAACGGGCACTGCTCTGACACTGTGTAGTTGACAACATTCACTGCTCTGTCACTATGTAGTTGACTACATTCACTGCTCTGTCACTATGTAGTCTACAACATTCACTGCTCTGTCACTATGTAGTCTACAACGGGAACTGCTCTGTCACTATGTAGTCTACAACATTCACTGCTCTGTCACTATGTAGTCT
Source organism: Hemitrygon akajei (assembly GCF_048418815.1). Classification (NCBI taxonomy): domain Eukaryota; kingdom Metazoa; phylum Chordata; class Chondrichthyes; order Myliobatiformes; family Dasyatidae; genus Hemitrygon; species Hemitrygon akajei. Next base: position 1,249,671 of record NC_133144.1, on the reverse strand, counting down.
ACAACATTCACTGCTCTGTCACTATGTTGTCGACAACATTCACTGCTCTGTCACTATGTAGTCTACAACATTCACTGCTCTGTCACTATGTAGTCTACAACGGGCACTGCTCTGTCACTATGAGGTCGGCAACATGCACAGCTCTGTTACTATGTAGTCGACAACGGGCACTGCTCTGTCACTACATAGTCTACAACGGGCACTGCTCTGTCACAATGTAGTCGACAATGGGCACTGCTCTGTCGCTATGTTATCAACAACGGGCACTGCTCTGCCACGATGTATTCGACAACGGGCACTGCTCTGTCACTATGTAGTCTACAACATTCACTTCTCCATCACGATGTCGTCGACAACGAGCACTACTATGTCACTATGCAGTCGACAACGGTCACCGTTCTGTCACAATGTAGTCGACAACATTCACAGCTCTGTCACTATGTAATCGACAACAGGCACTGCTCTGTCACAATGTAGTCGACAACGGGAACTGCTCTGTCACAATGTAGTCGACAACGGGCACTGCTCTGTCACAATGTAGTCGACAACGGGCACTGCTCTATCACCATGCAGTCGACAACATTCACTTCTCTGTCACTATGTAGTTGACAACATTCACTGCTCTGTCACTATGTAATCGACAACAGGCACTGCTCTGTCACAATGTAGTCGGCAACATGCACAGCTCTGTTACTATGTAGCTGACAACATTCACTGCTCTGTTACTATGTAGTTGACAACATTCACTGCTCTGTTACTATGTAGTCGACAACGGGCACTGCTCTGTCACTATGTAGTTGACAACATTCACTGCTCTGTCACTATGTAGTCTACAACATTCACTGCTCTGTCACTATGTAGTCGACAACGGGCACTGCTCTGTCACTATGTAGTCGACAACGGGCACTGCTCTGTCACTATGTAGTCGACAACATTCACTGCTCTGTCACTATGTAGTCGACAACGGGCACTGCTCTGTCACTATGTAGTCGACAACATTCACTGCTCTGTCACTATGTAGTCGACAACATTCACTGCTCTGTCACTATGTAGTCTACAACATTCACTGCTCTGTCACTATGTAGTCGACAACGGGTACTGCTCTGTCACTGTGTAGTCGACAACGGGCACTGCTCTGTCACTATGTAGTTGACTACATTCACTGCTCTGTCACTATGTAGTCTACAACATTCACTGCTCTGTCACTATGTAGTCGACAACGGGTACTGCTCTGTCACTATGTAGTCGACAACGGGTACTGCTCTGTCACTGTGTAGTTGACAACATTCACTGCTCTGTCACTATGTAGTTGACTACATTCACTGCTCTGTCACTATGTAGTCTACAACATTCACTGCTCTGTCACTATGTAGTCGACAACGGGTACTGCTCTGTCACTGTGTAGTTGACAACATTCACTGCTCTGTCACTATGTAGTTGACAACATTCACTGCTCTGTTACTATGTAGTCGACAACGGGCACTACTCTGCCACTATGTATTCGACAACATTCACTGCTCTATCACTATGCAGTCGACAACGGGCACTGCTCTGTCACTATGTAGTCTACAACGGGCACGGCTCTGTCACTATGTAGTCGACAACGGGCACTGCTCTGTCACTATGAAGTCGACAACATTCACTGCTCTGCCACTATGTAGTCTACAACGGGCACTCCTCTGTCACTATGAAGTCGACAACATTCACTGCTCTGTCACTATGTAGTCTACAACGGGCACTGCTCTGCCACGATGTATTCGACAACGGGCACTGCTCTGTCACTATGTAGTCTACAACATTCACTTCTCCATCACGATGTCGTCGACAACGAGCACTACTATGTCACTATGCAGTCGACAACGGTCACCGTTCTGTCACAATGTAGTCGACAACATTCACAGCTCTGTCACTATGTAATCGACAACAGGCACTGCTCTGTCACAATGTAATCGACAACGGGCACTGCTCTGTCACTAAGTAGTCGACAATGGGAACTGCTCTGTCACAATGTAGTCGACAACGGGCACTGCTCTGCCACGATGTAGACTACAACGGGCACTGCTCTGTCACTATATAGTCGACAACATTCACTGCTCTGTCACTACGTAGTTGACAACTGGCACTGCTCTGTCACTATGTAATCGACAACGGGCACTGCTCTGTCACTATATAGTCGACAACGGGCACTGCTCTGTCACTATGTAATCGACAACGGGCACTGCTCTGTCACTATGTAGTCTACAACATTAACTGCTCTGTCACTATGTAGTCGACTACATTCACTGCCCTGTCACTGTGTAGTCGACAACGGGCACTCCTCTGTCACTATGAAGTCGACAACATTCACTGCTCTGTCACTATGTAGTCTACAACGAGCACTGCTCTGTCACAATGTAGTCGACAACGGGCACTGCTCTGTCACTATGTAGTCGACAACGAGCACTGCTCTGTCACAATGTAGTCTACAACGGGAACTGCTCTGTCACTATGTAGTCTACAACGGGAACTGCTCTGTCACTATGTAGCTGACAACATTCACTGCTCTGTCACTATGTAGTCGACAACATTCACTGCTCTGTCACTATGTAGTCGACAACGTGCACAGCTCTGTCACTATGTAGACGACAACGGGCACTGCTCTGTCACTATGTAGTCGACAACTGGCACTGCTCTGTCACTATGTAGTCAACAACGGGAATTGCTCTGTCACGATGTTGTCTACAACGGGAACTGCTCTGTCATTATGTAGTCGACAACGGGCACTGCTCTGTCACTATATAGTCGACAATGCGCACTGATCAGTCACTATGTAGTCTACAACATTCACTGCTCTGTCACTATGTAGTCGACAACTGGCAATACTCTGTCACTATGTAGTCGACAACTGGCACTGCTCTGTCACTATGTAGTCGGCAACGTGCACAGCTCTGTCACTATGTAATCGACAACGGGCACTGCTCTGTCACTATGTAGTTGACAACATTCACTGCTCTGTCACTATTTAGTCGACAACGGGCACTGCTCTGACACTATATAGTCGACAACGGGCACTCTCTGTCACTATGAAGTCGACAACGGGCACTGCTCTGACACTATACAGTAGACAACGGGCACTGCTCTGTCACTATGTAGTCGACAACGGGCACTCCTCTGTCACTATGAAGTCGACAACATTCACTGCTCTGTCACTATGTAGTCTACAACGAGCACTGCTCTGTCACAATGTAGTCGACAACGGGCACTGCTCTGTCACTATGTAGTCTACAACATTCACTTCTCCATCACGATGTCGTCGACAACGAGCACTACTATGTCACTATGCAGTCGACAACGGTCACCGTTCTGTCACAATGTAGTCGACAACATTCACAGCTCTACCAATATGTAGTCGACAACATTCACTGCTCTGTCACTATGTAATCGACAACAGGCATTGCTCTGTCACAATGTAGTCGACAACGGGTACTGCTCTGTCACTAAGTAGTCGACAACGGGAACTGCTCTGTCACAATGTAGTCGACAACGGGCACTGCTCTGTCACAATGTAGTCGACAACGGGCACTGCTCTGTCACTATGTAGTCTACAATGGGCACTGCTCTGTCACGATGTCGTCGACAACGGGCACTACTTTGTCACGATGTCGTCGACAACGGGAATTGCTCTGTCACGATGTTGTCTACAACGGGAACTGCTCTGTCATTATGTAGTCGACAACGGGCACTGCTCTGTCACTATATAGTCGACAATGCGCACTGATCAGTCACTATGTAGTCTACAACATTCACTGCTCTGTCACTATGTAGTCGACAACTGGCAATACTCTGTCACTATGTAGTCGACAACTGGCACAGTTCTGTCACTATGTAGTCGACAACGTGCACTGCTCTGTCACTATGTAGTCAGCAACGTGCACAGCTCTGTCACTATGTAGTCGACAACGGGCACTGCTCTGTCACTATATAGTCGACAATGCGCACTGATCAGTCACTATGTAGTCTACAACATTCACTGCTCTGTCACTATGTAGTCGACAACTGGCAATACTCTGTCACTATGTAGTCGACAACTGGCACAGCTCTGTCACTATGTAGTCGGCAACGTGCACTGCTCTGTCACTATGTAGTCAGCAACGTGCACAGCTCTGTCACTATGCAGTCGACAACGGGCACTGCTCTGTCACTATGTAGTCGACAACGGGCACTGCTCTGTCACTATATAGTCGACAACATTCACTGCTCTGTCACTACGTAGTCGACAACTGGCACTGCTCTGTCACTATGTAGTCGGCAACGTGCACAGCTCTGTCACTAAGTAATCGACAACGGGCACTGCTCTGTCACTATATAGTCGACAACGGGCACTGCTCTGTCACTAAGTAGTCGACAACGGGCACTGCTCTGTCACTATGTAGTCTACAACACTCACTCCTCAGTCACTATGTAATCGACAACGGGCACTGCTCTGTCACTATGTAGTCGACAACGGGCACTCCTCTGTCACTATGTAGTCGACAACGGGCTCTCCTCTGTCACTGTGTAGTTGACAACATTCACAGCTCTGTCACTACGTAGTCTACAACGGGCACTGCTCTGTCACTATGTAGTCGACAACGGGCACTGCTCTGTCACTAAGTAGTCGACAACGGGAACTGCTCTGTCACAATGTAGTCGACAACGGGAACTGCTCTGTCACAATGTAGTCGACAACGGGCACTGCTCTGCCACGATGTAGACTACAACGGGCACTGCTCTGTCACTATATAGTCGACAACATTCACTGCTCTGTCACTACGTAGTTGACAACTGGCACTGCTCTGTCACTATGTAGTCGACAACGGGCACTGCTCTGTCACTATATAGTCGACAACGGGCACTGCTCTGTCACTATGTAATCGACAACGGGCACTGCTCTGTCACTATGTAGTCTACAACATTAACTGCTCTGTCACTATGTAGTCGACAACATTCACTGCTCTGTCACTATGTAGTCTACAACGGGCACTGCTCTGTCACTATGTAGTCGACTACATTCACTGCCCTGTCACTGTGTAGTCGACAACGGGCACTCCTCTGTCACTATGAAGTCGACAACATTCACTGCTCTGTCACTATGTAGTCTACAACGAGCACTGCTCTGTCACAATGTAGTCGACAACGGGCACTGCTCTGTCACTATGTAGTCGACAACGAGCACTGCTCTGTCACAATGTAGTCGACAACGGGCACTCCTCTGTCACTATGAAGTCGACAACATTCACTGCTCTGTCACTATGTAGTCTACAACGAGCACTGCTCTGTCACAATGTAGTCGACAACGGGCACTGCTCTGTCACTATGTAGTCGACAACGAGCACTGCTCTGTCACTATGTAGTCTACAACGGGAACTGCTCTGTCACTATGTTGTCGACAACGGGCACTGCTCTGTCACTATGTAGTCGACAACATTCACTGCTCTGTCACTATGTAGTCTACAACATTCACTGCTCTGTTACTATGTAGTTGACAACATTCACTGCTCTGTCACTATGTAGTCTACAACGGGAACTGCTCTGTCACTATGTAGTCTACAACGGGAACTGCTCTGTCACTATGTTGTCGACAACATTCACTGCTCTGTCACTATGTAGTCGACAACATTCACTGCTCTGTCACTATGTTGTCGACAATATTCACTGCTCTGTCACTATGTAGTCTACAACATTCACTGCTCTGTCACTATGTAGTTGACTACATTCACTGCTCTGTCACTATGTAGTCTACAACGGGCACTGCTCTGTCACTATGAGGTCGGCAACATGCACAGCTCTGTTACTATGTAGTCGACAACGGGCACTGCTCTGTCACTACATAGTCTACAACGGGCACTGCTCTGTCACAATGTAGTCGACAATGGGCACTGCTCTGTCGCTATGTTATCAACAACGGGCACTGCTCTGCCACGATGTATTCGACAACGGGCACTGCTCTGTCACTATGTAGTCTACAACATTCACTTCTCCATCACGATGTCGTCGACAACGAGCACTACTATGTCACTATGCAGTCGACAACGGTCACCGTTCTGTCACAATGTAGTCGACAACATTCACAGCTCTGTCACTATGTAATCGACAACAGGCACTGCTCTGTCACAATGTAGTCGACAACGGGAACTGCTCTGTCACAATGTAGTCGACAACGGGCACTGCTCTGTCACAATGTAGTCGACAACGGGCACTGCTCTATCACTATGCAGTCGACAACATTCACTTCTCTGTCACTATGTAGTTGACAACATTCACTGCTCTGTCACTATGTAATCGACAACAGGCACTGCTCTGTCACAATGTAGTCGGCAACATGCACAGCTCTGTTACTATGTAGCTGACAACATTCACTGCTCTGTTACTATGTAGTTGACAACATTCACTGCTCTGTTACTATGTAGTCGACAACGGGCACTGCTCTGTCACTATGTAGTTGACTACATTCACTGCTCTGTCACTATGTAGTCGACAACGGGCACTGCTCTGTCACTATGTAGTTGACAACATTCACTGCTCTGTCACTATGTAGTTGACAACATTCACTGCTCTGTTACTATGTAGTCGACAACGGGCACTACTCTGCCACTATGTATTCGACAACATTCACTGCTCTATCACTATGCAGTCGACAACGGGCACTGCTCTGTCACTATGTAGTCTACAACGGGCACTGCTCTGTCACTATGTAGTCGACAACGGGCACTGCTCTGTCACTATGAAGTCGACAACATTCACTGCTCTGCCACTATGTAGTCTACAACGGGCACTCCTCTGTCACTATGAAGTCGACAACATTCACTGCTCTGTCACTATGTAGTCTACAACGGGCACTGCTCTGCCACGATGTATTCGACAACGGGCACTGCTCTGTCACTATGTAGTCTACAACATTCACTTCTCCATCACGATGTCGTCGACAACGAGCACTACTATGTCACTATGCAGTCGACAACGGTCACCGTTCTGTCACAATGTAGTCGACAACATTCACAGCTCTGTCACTATGTAATCGACAACAGGCACTGCTCTGTCACAATGTAATCGACAACGGGCACTGCTCTGTCACTAAGTAGTCGACAATGGGAACTGCTCTGTCACAATGTAGTCGACAACGGGCACTGCTCTGCCACGATGTAGACTACAACGGGCACTGCTCTGTCACTATATAGTCGACAACATTCACTGCTCTGTCACTACGTAGTTGACAACTGGCACTGCTCTGTCACTATGTAGTCGACAACGGGCACTGCTCTGTCACTATATAGTCGACAACGGGCACTGCTCTGTCACTATGTAATCGACAACGGGCACTGCTCTGTCACTATGTAGTCTACAACATTAACTGCTCTGTCACTATGTAGTCGACTACATTCACTGCCCTGTCACTGTGTAGTCGACAACGGGCACTCCTCTGTCACTATGAAGTCGACAACATTCACTGCTCTGTCACTATGTAGTCTACAACGAGCACTGCTCTGTCACAATGTAGTCGACAACGGGCACTGCTCTGTCACTATGTAGTCGACAACGAGCACTGCTCTGTCACAATGTAGTCTACAACGGGAACTGCTCTGTCACTATGTAGTCTACAACGGGAACTGCTCTGTCACTATGTAGCTGACAACATTCACTGCTCTGTCACTATGTAGTCGACAACATTCACTGCTCTGTCACTCTGTAGTCGACAACGTGCACAGCTCTGTCACTATGTAGACGACAACGGGCACTGCTCTGTCACTATGTAGTCGACAACTGGCACTGCTCTGTCACTATGTAGTCAACAACGGGAATTGCTCTGTCACGATGTTGTCTACAACGGGAACTGCTCTGTCATTATGTAGTCGACAACGGGCACTGCTCTGTCACTATATAGTCGACAATGCGCACTGATCAGTCACTATGTAGTCTACAACATTCACTGCTCTGTCACTATGTAGTCGACAACTGGCAATACTCTGTCACTATGTAGTCGACAACTGGCACTGCTCTGTCACTATGTAGTCGGCAACGTGCACAGCTCTGTCACTATGTAATCGACAACGGGCACTGCTCTGTCACTATGTAGTTGACAACATTCACTGCTCTGTCACTATTTAGTCGACAACGGGCACTGCTCTGACACTATATAGTCGACAACGGGCACTCTCTGTCACTATGAAGTCGACAACGGGCACTGCTCTGACACTATACAGTAGACAACGGGCACTGCTCTGTCACTATGTAGTCGACAACGGGCACTCCTCTGTCACTATGAAGTCGACAACATTCACTGCTCTGTCACTATGTAGTCTACAACGAGCACTGCTCTGTCACAATGTAGTCGACAACGGGCACTGCTCTGTCACTATGTAGTCTACAACATTCACTTCTCCATCACGATGTCGTCGACAACGAGCACTACTATGTCACTATGCAGTCGACAACGGTCACCGTTCTGTCACAATGTAGTCGACAACATTCACAGCTCTACCAATATGTAGTCGACAACATTCACTGCTCTGTCACTATGTAATCGACAACAGGCATTGCTCTGTCACAATGTAGTCGACAACGGGTACTGCTCTGTCACTAAGTAGTCGACAACGGGAACTGCTCTGTCACAATGTAGTCGACAACGGGCACTGCTCTGTCACAATGTAGTCGACAACGGGCACTGCTCTGTCACTATGTAGTCTACAATGGGCACTGCTCTGTCACGATGTCGTCGACAACGGGCACTACTTTGTCACGATGTCGTCGACAACGGGAATTGCTCTGTCACGATGTTGTCTACAACGGGAACTGCTCTGTCATTATGTAGTCGACAACGGGCACTGCTCTGTCACTATATAGTCGACAATGCGCACTGATCAGTCACTATGTAGTCTACAACATTCACTGCTCTGTCACTATGTAGTCGACAACTGGCAATACTCTGTCACTATGTAGTCGACAACTGGCACAGTTCTGTCACTATGTAGTCGACAACGTGCACAGCTCTGTCACTATGTAGTCGACAACGGGCACTGCTCTGTCACTATATAGTCGACAATGCGCACTAATCAGTCACTATGTAGTCTACAACATTCACTGCTCTGTCACTATGTAGTCAGAAACGTGCACAGCTCTGTCACTATGTAGTCGACAACGGGCACTGCTCTGTCACTATATAGTCGACAATGCGCACTGATCAGTCACTATGTAGTCTACAACATTCACTGCTCTGTCACTATGTAGTCGACAACTGGCAATACTCTGTCACTATGTAGTCGACAACTGGCACAGCTCTGTCACTATGTAGTCGGCAACGTGCACTGCTCTGTCACTATGTAGTCAGCAACGTGCACAGCTCTGTCACTATGCAGTCGACAACGGGCACTGCTCTGTCACTATGTAGTCGACAACGGGCACTGCTCTGTCACTATATAGTCGACAACATTCACTGCTCTGTCACTACGTAGTCGACAACTGGCACTGCTCTGTCACTATGTAGTCGGCAACGTGCACAGCTCTGTCACTAAGTAATCGACAACGGGCACTGCTCTGTCACTATATAGTCGACAACGGGCACTGCTCTGTCACTAAGTAGTCGACAACGGGCACTGCTCTGTCACTATGTAGTCTACAACACTCACTCCTCAGTCACTATGTAATCGACAACGGGCACTGCTCTGTCACTATGTAGTCGACAACGGGCACTCCTCTGTCACTATGTAGTCGACAACGGGCTCTCCTCTGTCACTGTGTAGTTGACAACATTCACAGCTCTGTCACTACGTAGTCTACAACGGGCACTGCTCTGTCACTATGTAGTCGACAACGGGCACTGCTCTGTCACTAAGTAGTCGACAACGGGAACTGCTCTGTCACAATGTAGTCGACAACGGGAACTGCTCTGTCACAATGTAGTCGACAACGGGCACTGCTCTGCCACGATGTAGACTACAACGGGCACTGCTCTGTCACTATATAGTCGACAACATTCACTGCTCTGTCACTACGTAGTTGACAACTGGCACTGCTCTGTCACTATGTAGTCGACAACGGGCACTGCTCTGTCACTATATAGTCGACAACGGGCACTGCTCTGTCACTATGTAATCGACAACGGGCACTGCTCTGTCACTATGTAGTCTACAACATTAACTGCTCTGTCACTATGTAGTCGACAACATTCACTGCTCTGTCACTATGTAGTCTACAACGGGCACTGCTCTGTCACTATGTAGTCGACTACATTCACTGCCCTGTCACTGTGTAGTCGACAACGGGCACTCCTCTGTCACTATGAAGTCGACAACATTCACTGCTCTGTCACTATGTAGTCTACAACGAGCACTGCTCTGTCACAATGTAGTCGACAACGGGCACTGCTCTGTCACTATGTAGTCGACAACGAGCACTGCTCTGTCACAATGTAGTCTACAACGGGAACTGCTCTGTCACTATGTAGTCTACAACGGGAACTGCTCTGTCACTATGTAGCTGACAACATTCACTGCTCCGTCACTATGTAGTCGACAACATTCACTGCTCTGTCACTATGTAGTCGACAACGTGCACAGCTCTGTCACTATGTAGACGACAACGGGCACTGCTCTGTCACTATGTAGTCGACAACTGGCACTGCTCTGTCACTATGTAGTCAACAACGGGAATTGCTCTGTCACGATGTTGTCTACAACGGGAACTGCTCTGTCATTATGTAGTCGACAACGGGCACTGCTCTGTCACTATATAGTCGACAATGCGCACTGATCAGTCACTATGTAGTCTACAACATTCACTGCTCTGTCACTATGTAGTCGACAACTGGCAATACTCTGTCACTATGTAGTCGACAACTGGCACTGCTCTGTCACTATGTAGTCGGCAACGTGCACAGCTCTGTCACTATGTAATCGACAACGGGCACTGCTCTGTCACTATGTAGTTGACAACATTCACTGCTCTGTCACTATTTAGTCGACAACGGGCACTGCTCTGACACTATATAGTCGACAACGGGCACTCTCTGTCACTATGAAGTCGACAACGGGCACTGCTCTGACACTATACAGTAGACAACGGGCACTGCTCTGTCACTATGTAGTCGACAACGGGCACTCCTCTGTCACTATGAAGTCGACAACATTCACTGCTCTGTCACTATGTAGTCTACAACGAGCACTGCTCTGTCACAATGTAGTCGACAACGGGCACTGCTCTGTCACTATGTAGTCTACAACATTCACTTCTCCATCACGATGTCGTCGACAACGAGCACTACTATGTCACTATGCAGTCGACAACGGTCACCGTTCTGTCACAATGTAGTCGACAACATTCACAGCTCTACCAATATGTAGTCGACAACATTCACTGCTCTGTCACTATGTAATCGACAACAGGCATTGCTCTGTCACAATGTAGTCACAACGGGTACTGCTCTGTCACAATGTAGTCGACAACGGGAACTGCTCTGTCACAATGTAGTCGACAACGGGCACTGCTCTGTCACAATGAAGTCGACAACGGGCACTGCTCTGCCACGATGTAGACTACAACGGGCACTACTATGTCACTATGCAGTCGACAATGGTCACTGCTCTGTCACTATGTAGTCTACAACGGGCACTTCACTGACACTGTGTAGTTGACAACATTCACTGCTCTGTCACTATGTAGTCTACAACGGGAACTGCTCTGTCACTATGTTGTCGACAAAATTCACTGCTCTGTCACTATGTAGTCTACAACGGGCACTGCACTGACACTGTGTAGTTGACAACATTCACTGCTCTGTCACTATGTAGTCTACAACAGGAACTGCTCTGTCACTATGTAGTCTACAATGGGCACTGCTCTGTCACGATGTCGTCGACAACGGGCACTACTTTGTCACGATGTCGTCGACAACGGGAATTGCTCTGTCACGATGTTGTCTACAACGGGAACTGCTCTGTCATTATGTAGTCGACAACGGGCACTGCTCTGTCACTATATAGTCGACAATGCGCACTGATCAGTCACTATGTAGTCTACAACATTCACTGCTCTGTCACTATGTAGTCGACAACTGGCAATACTCTGTCACTATGTAGTCGACAACGTGCACTGCTCTGTTACTATGTAGTCAGCAACGTGCACAGCTCTGTCACTATGTAGTCGACAACGGGCACTGCTCTGTCACTATATAGTCGACAATGCGCACTGATCAGTCACTATGTAGTCTACAACATTCACTGCTCTGTCACTATGTAGTCGACAACTGGCAATACTCTGTCACTATGTAGTCGACAACTGGCACAGCTCTGTCACTATGTAGTCGGCAACGTGCACTGCTCTGTCACTATGTAGTCAGCAACGTGCACAGCTCTGTCACTATGCAGTCGACAACAGGCACTGCTCTGTCACTATGTAGTCGACAACGGGCACTGCTCTGTCACTATATAGTCGAAAACATTCACTGCTCTGTCACTACGTAGTCGACAACTGGCACTGCTCTGTCACTATGTAGTCGGCAACGTGCACAGCTCTGTCACTAAGTAATCGACAACGGGCACTGCTCTGTCACTATATAGTCGACAACGGGCACTGCTCTGTCACTAAGTAGTCGACAACGGGCACTGCTCTGTCACTATGTAGTCTACAACACTCACTCCTCAGTCACTATGTAATCGACAACGGGCACTGCTCTGTCACTATGTAGTCGACAACGGGCACTCCTCTGTCACTATGTAGTCGACAACGGGCTCTCCTCTGTCACTGTGTAGTTGACAACATTCACAGCTCTGTCACTACGTAGTCTACAACGGGCACTGCTCTGTCACTATGTAGTCTACAACATTCACTGCTCTGTCACTATGTAGTCTACAACGGGAACTGCTCTGTCACTATGTAGTCTACAACGGGAACTGCTCTGTCACTATGTTGTCGACAACATTCACTGCTCTGTCACTATGTAGTTGACAACATTCACTGCTCTGTCACTATGTAGTCTACAACATTCACTGCTCTGTCACTATGTAGTCTACAACATTCACTGCTCTGTCACTATGTAGTCTACAACGGGAACTGCTCTGTCACTATGTAGTTGACAACAGGCACTGCACTGTCACTATGTAGTCGACAACGGGCACTGCTCTGTCACTATGTAGTCGACAACATTGACTGCTCTGTCACTATGTAGTCGACAACATTCACTGCTCTGTCACTATGTAGTCGACAACATTCACTGCTCTGTCACTATGTAGTCTACAACGGGAACTGCTCTGTCACTATGTAGTTGACAACATTCACTGCTCTGTCACTATGTAGTCTACAACATTCACTGCTCTGTCACTATGTAGTCTACAACATTCACTGCTCTGTCACTATGTAGTCTACAACGGGAACTGCTCTGTCACCATGTAGTCTACAACGGGAACTGCTCTGTCACTATGTTGTCGACAACATTCACTGCTCTGTCACTATGTAGTCGACAACATTCACTGCTCTGTCACTATGTTGTCGACAACATTCACTGCTCTGTCACTATGTAGTCTACAACATTCACTGCTCTGTCACTATGTAGTCTACAACATTCACTGCTCTGTCACTATATAGTTGACTACATTCACTGCTCTGTCACTATGTAGTTGACAACATTCACTGCTCTGTCACTATGTAGTCTACAACGGGAACTGCTCTGTCACTATGTAGTCTACAACGGGAACTGCTCTGTCACTATGTTGTCGACAACATTCACTGCTCTGTCACTATGTAGTCGACAACATTCACTGCTCTGTCACTATGTAGTCTACAACATTCACTGCTCTGTCACTATGTAGTTGACTACATTCACTGCTCTGTCACTATGTAGTCTACAACGGGCACTGCTCTGTCACTATGTAGTCGGCAACATGCACAGCTCTGTTACTATGTAGTCGACAACGGGCACTGCTCTGTCACTACATAGTCTACAACGGGCACTGCTCTGTCACAATGTAGTCGACAATGGGCACTGCTCTTTCGCTATGTTATCAACAACGGGCACTGCTCTGCCACGATGTATTCGACAACGGGCACTGCTCTGTCACTATGTAGTCTACAACATTCACTTCTCCATCACGATGTCGTCGACAACGAGCACTACTATGTCACTATGCAGTCGACAACGGTCACCGTTCTGTCACAATGTAGTCGACAACATTCACAGCTCTACCAATATGTAGTCGACAACATTCACTGCTCTGTCACTATGTAATCGACAACAGGCACTGCTCTGTCACAATGTAGTCGACAACAGGAACTGCTCTGTCACAATGTAGTCGACAACGGGCACTGCTCTGTCACAAAGTAGTCGACAACGGGCACTGCTCTATCACTATGCAGTCGACAACATTCACTGCTCTGTCACTATGTAGTTGACAACATTCACTGCTCTGTCACTATGTAATCGACAACAGGCACTGCTCTGTCACAATGTAGTCGGCAACATGCACAGCTCTGTTACTATGTAGCTGACAACATTCACTGCTCTGTTACTATGTAGTCGACAACGGGCACTACTCTGCCACTATGTAGTCGACAAAATTCACTGCTCTATCACTATGCAGTCGACAACGGGCACTGCTCTGTCACTGTGTAGTTGACAACATTCACTCCTCTGTCTCTATGTAATCGACAACGGGCACTGCTCTGTCACTATGCAGTCGACAACGGGCACTGCTCTGTCACTATGTAGTTGACAACGGGCACTGCTCTGTCACTATGTAGTTGACGACATTCACTGCTCTGTCACTATGTCGTTGACTACATTCACTGCTCTGTCACTATGTAGTTGACGACATTCACTGCTCTGTCACTATGTCGTCTACAACGGGCACTGCTCTGTCACTATGTAGTCGACAACGGGCACTGCTCTGTCACTATGTAGTTGACTACATTCACTGCTCTGTCACTATGTAGTCTACAACGGGAACTGCTCTGTCACTATGTTGTCGACAAAATTCACTGCTCTGTCACTATGTAGTCTACAACGGGCACTGCACTGACACTGTGTAGTTGACAACATTCACTGCTCTGTCACTATGTAGTCTACAACAGGAACTGCTCTGTCACTATGTAGTCTACAATGGGCACTGCTCTGTCACGATGTCGTCGACAACGGGCACTACTTTGTCACGATGTCGTCGACAACGGGAATTGCTCTGTCACGATGTTGTCTACAACGGGAACTGCTCTGTCATTATGTAGTCGACAACGGGCACTGCTCTGTCACTATATAGTCGACAATGCGCACTGATCAGTCACTATGTAGTCGACAACGGGCACTGCTCTGTCACTATGTAGTCTACAACATTCACTGCTCTGTCACTATGTAGTCGACAACTGGCAATACTCTGTCACTATGTAGTCGACAACTGGCACAGCTCTGTCACTATGTAGTCGGCAACGTGCACTGCTCTGTCACTATGTAGTCAGCAACGTGCACAGCTCTGTCACTATGCAGTCGACAACGGGCACTGCTCTGTCACTATGTAGTCGACAACGGGCACTGCTCTGTCACTATATAGTCGAAAACATTCACTGCTCTGTCACTACGTAGTCGACAACTGGCACTGCTCTGTCACTATGTAGTCGGCAACGTGCACAGCTCTGTCACTAAGTAATCGACAACGGGCACTGCTCTGTCACTATATAGTCGACAACGGGCACTGCTCTGTCACTAAGTAGTCGACAACGGGCACTGCTCTGTCACTATGTAGTCTACAACACTCACTCCTCTGTCACTATGTAATCGACAACGGGCACTGCTCTGTCACTATGTAGTCGACAACGGGCACTCCTCTGTCACTATGTAGTCGACAACGGGCTCTCCTCTGTCACTGTGTAGTTGACAACATTCACAGCTCTGTCACTACGTAGTCTACAACGGGCACTGCTCTGTCAGTATGTAGTCGACAACGGGCACTACTCTGCCACTATGTAGTTGACTACATTCACTGCTCTGTTACTATGTAGTCGACAACGGGCACTGCTCTGTCACTATGTAGTCTACAACATTCACTGCTCTGTCCCTATGTAGTCTACAACGGGAACTGCTCTGTCACTATGTAGTCTACAACGGGAACTGCTCTGTCACTATGTTGTCGACAACATTCACTGCTCTGTCACTATGTAGTTGACAACATTCACTGCTCTGTCACTATGTAGTCGACAACATTCACTGCTCTGTCACTATGTAGTCTACAACGGGAACTGCTCTGTCACTATGTAGTTGACAACATTCACTGCTCTGTCACTATGTAGTCTACAACATTCACTGCTCTGTCACTATGTAGTCTACAACATTCACTGCTCTGTCACTATGTAGTCTACAACGGGAACTGCTCTGTCACTATGTAGTCTACAACGGGAACTGCTCTGTCACTATGTTGTCGACAACATTCACTGCTCTGTCACTATGTAGTCGACAACATTCACTGCTCTGTCACTATGTTGTCGACAACATTCACTGCTCTGTCACTATGTAGTTGAGAACATTCACTGCTCTGTCACTATGTAGTCTACAACGGGCACTGCACTGTCACTATGTAGTCGACAACATTCACTGCTCTGTCACTATGTAGTCGACAACATTCACTGCTCTGTCACTATGTAGTCGACAACATTGACTGCTCTGTCACTATGTAGTCGACAACATTCACTGCTCTGTCACTATGTAGTCTACAACGGGAACTGCTCTGTCACTATGTAGTTGACAACAGGCACTGCACTGTCACTATGTAGTCGACAACATTCACTGCTCTGTCACTATGTAGTCGACAACATTCACTGCTCTGTCACTATGTAGTCGACAACATTCACTGCTCTGTCACTATGTAGTCTACAACGGGAACTGCTCTGTCACTATGTAGTTGACAACAGGCACTGCACTGTCACTATGTAGTCGACAACATTCACTGCTCTGTCACTATGTAGTTGACAACATTCACTGCTCTGTCACTATGTAGTCTACAACGGGAACTGCTCTGTCACTATGTAGTTGACAACAGGCACTGCACTGTCACTATGTAGTCGACAACATTCACTGCTCTGTCACTATGTAGTCGACAACATTCACTGCTCTGTCACTATGTAGTCGACAACATTGACTGCTCTGTCACTATGTAGTCGACAACATTCACTGCTCTGTCACTATGTAGTCGACAACATTCACTGCTCTGTCACTATGTAGTCTACAACGGGAACTGCTCTGTCACTATGTAGTTGACAACATTCACTGCTCTGTCACTATGTAGTCTACAACATTCACTGCTCTGTCACTATGTAGTCTACAACGGGAACTGCTCTGTCACTATGTAGTCTACAACGGGAACTGCTCTGTCACTATGTTGTCGACAACATTCACTGCTCTGTCACTATGTATTCGACAACATTCACTGCTCTGTCACTATGTTGTCGACAACATTCACTGCTCTGTCACTATGTAGTTGACAACATTCACTGCTCTGTCACTATGTAGTCTACAACATTCACTGCTCTGTCACTATGTAGTCTACAACATTCACTGCTCTGTCACTATGTAGTTGACTACATTCACTGCTCTGTCACTATGTAGTTGACAACATTCACTGCTCTGTCACTATGTAGTCTACAACGGGAACTGCTCTGTCACTATGTAGTCTACAACGGGAACTGCTCTGTCACTATGTTGTCGACAACATTCACTGCTCTATCACTATGTAGTCGACAACATTCACTGCTCTGTCACTATGTTGTCGACAACATTCACTGCTCTGTCACTATGTAGTTGACTACATTCACTGCTCTGTCACTATGTAGTCTACAACGGGCACTGCTCTGTCACTATGTAGTCGGCAACATGCACAGCTCTGTTACTATGTAGTCGACAACGGGTACTGCTCTGTCACTACATAGTCTACAACGGGCACTGCTCTGTCACAATGTAGTCGACAATGGGCACTGCTCTTTCGCTATGTTATCAACAACGGGCACTGCTCTGCCACGATGTATACGACAACGGGCACTGCTCTGTCACTATGTAGTCTACAACATTCACTTCTCCATCACGATGTCGTCGACAACGAGCACTACTATGTCACTATGCAGTCGACAACGGTCACCGTTCTGTCACAATGTAGTCGACAACATTCACAGCTCTACCAATATGTAGTCGACAACATTCACTGCTCTGTCACTATGTAATCGACAACAGGCACTGCTCTGTCACAATGTAGTCGACAACAGGAACTGCTCTGTCACAATGTAGTCGACAACGGGCACTGCTCTGTCACAAAGTAGTCGACAACGGGCACTGCTCTATCACTATGCAGTCGACAACATTCACTGCTCTGTCACTATGTAGTTGACAACATTCACTGCTCTGTCACTATGTAATCGACAACAGGCACTGCTCTGTCACAATGTAGTCGGCAACATGCACAGCTCTGTTACTATGTAGCTGACAACATTCACTGCTCTGTTACTATGTAGTCGACAACGGGCACTACTCTGCCACTATGTAGTCGACAAAATTCACTGCTCTATCACTATGCAGTCGACAACGGGCACTGCTCTGTCACTGTGTAGTTGACAACATTCACTCCTCTGTCACTATGTAATCGACAACGGGCACTGCTCTGTCACTATGTAGTTGACAACGGGCACTGCTCTGTCACTATGTAGTTGACGACATTCACTGCTCTGTCACTATGTCGTTGACTACATTCACTGCTCTGTCACTATGTCGTCTACAACGGGCACTGCTCTGTCACTATGTAGTCGACAACGGGCACTGCTCTGTCACTATGTAGTTGACTACATTCACTGCTCTGTCACTATGTAGTTGACAACATTCACTGCTCTGTTACTATGTAGTCGACAACGGGCACTACTCTGCCACTATGTAGTCGACAACATTCACTGCTCTATCACTATGCAGTCGACAACGGGCACTGCTCTGTCACTGTGTAGTTGACAACATTCACTCCTCTGTCACTATGTAATCGACAACGGGCACTGCTCTGTCACTATGCAGTCGACAACGGGCACTGCTCTGTCACTATGTAGTTGACTACATTCACTGCTCTGTCACTATGTAGTCGACAACGGGCACTGCTCTGTCACTATGTAGTCTACAACATTCACTGCTCTGTCACTATGTAGTCGACAACTGGCACTGCTCTGACACTGTGTAGTCTACAACGGGCACTGCTCTGTCACTATGTAGTCTACAACAGGCACTGCTCTGTCACTATGTAGTCGACAACGGGCACTGCTCTGACACTATATAGTCGACAACGGGCACTGCTCTGTCACTATGGAGTCTACAACGGGCACTGCCCTGTCACTATGTAGTCGACAACGGGCACTGCTCTGTCACTATGTAGTCTACAACATTCACTGCTCTGTCACTATGTAGTCTACAACGGGCACTGCTCTGTCACTATGTAGTCGACTACATTCACTGCCCTATCACTGTGTAGTCGACAACGGGCACTCCTCTGTCACTATGAAGTCGACAACATTCACTGCTCTGTCACTATGTAGTCTACAACGAGCACTGCTCTGTCACAATGTAGTCGACAACGGGCACTGCTCTGTCACTATGTAGTCGACAACGAGCACTGCTCTGTCACAATGTAGTCTACAACGGGAACTGCTCTGTCACTATGTAGTCTACAACGGGAACTGCTCTGTCACTATGTAGCTGACAACATTCACTGCTCTGTCACTATGTAGTCGACAACATTCACTGCTCTGTCACTATGTAGTCGACAACGTGCACAGCTCTGTCACTATGTAGACGACAACGGGCACTGCTCTGTCACTATGTAGTCGACAACTGGCACTGCTCTGTCACTATGTAGTCAACAACGGGAATTGCTCTGTCACGATGTTGTCTACAACGGGAACTGCTCTGTCATTATGTAGTCGACAACGGGCACTGCTCTGTCACTATATAGTCGACAATGCGCACTGATCAGTCACTATGTAGTCTACAACATTCACTGCTCTGTCACTATGTAGTCGACAACTGGCAATACTCTGTCACTATGTAGTCGACAACTGGCACTGCTCTGTCACTATGTAGTCGGCAACGTGCACAGCTCTGTCACTATGTAATCGACAACGGGCACTGCTCTGTCACTATGTAGTTGACAACATTCACTGCTCTGTCACTATTTAGTCGACAACGGGCACTGCTCTGACACTATATAGTCGACAACGGGCACTCTCTGTCACTATGAAGTCGACAACGGGCACTGCTCTGACACTATACAGTAGACAACGGGCACTGCTCTGTCACTATGTAGTCGACAACGGGCACTCCTCTGTCACTATGAAGTCGACAACATTCACTTCTCCATCACGATGTCGTCGACAACGAGCACTACTATGTCACTATGCAGTCGACAACGGTCACCGTTCTGTCACAATGTAGTCGACAACATTCACAGCTCTACCAATATGTAGTCGACAACATTCACTGCTCTGTCACTATGTAATCGACAACAGGCATTGCTCTGTCACAATGTAGTCGACAACGGGTACTGCTCTGTCACTAAGTAGTCGACAACGGGAACTGCTCTGTCACAATGTAGTCGACAACGGGCACTGCTCTGTCACAATGAAGTCGACAACGGGCACTGCTCTGCCACGATGTAGACTACAACGGGCACTACTATGTCACTATGCAGTCGACAACGGTCACTGCTCTGTCACTATGTAGTCTACAACGGGCACTGCACTGACACTGTGTAGTTGACAACATTCACTGCTCTGTCACTATGTAGTCTACAACGGGAACTGCTCTGTCACTATGTTGTCGACAAAATTCACTGCTCTGTCACTATGTAGTCTACAACGGGCACTGCACTGACACTGTGTAGTTGACAACATTCACTGCTCTGTCACTATGTAGTCTACAACAGGAACTGCTCTGTCACTATGTAGTCTACAATGGGCACTGCTCTGTCACGATGTCGTCGACAACGGGCACTACTTTGTCACGATGTCGTCGACAACGGGAATTGCTCTGTCACGATGTTGTCTACAACGGGAACTGCTCTGTCATTATGTAGTCGACAACGGGCACTGCTCTGTCACTATATAGTCGGCAACATGCACAGCTCTGTTACTATGTAGCTGACAACATTCACTGCTCTGTTACTATGTAGTCGACAACGGGCACTACTCTGCCACTATGTAGTCGACAAAATTCACTGCTCTATCACTATGCAGTCGACAACGGGCACTGCTCTGTCACTGTGTAGTTGACAACATTCACTCCTCTGTCACTATGTAATCGACAACGGGCACTGCTCTGTCACTATGCAGTCGACAACGGGCACTGCTCTGTCACTATGTAGTTGACAACGGGCACTGCTCTGTCACTATGTAGTTGACGACATTCACTGCTCTGTCACTATGTCGTTGACTACATTCACTGCTCTGTCACTATGTCGTCTACAACGGGCACTGCTCTGTCACTATGTAGTCGACAACGGGCACTGCTCTGTCACTATGTAGTTGACTACATTCACTGCTCTGTCACTATGTAGTTGACAACATTCACTGCTCTGTTACTATGTAGTCGACAACGGGCACTACTCTGCCACTATGTAGTCGACAACATTCACTGCTCTATCACTATGCAGTCGACAACGGGCACTGCTCTGTCACTGTGTAGTTGACAACATTCACTCCTCTGTCACTATGTAATCGACAACGGGCACTGCTCTGTCACTATGCAGTCGACAACGGGCACTGCTCTGTCACTATGTAGTTGACTACATTCACTGCTCTGTCACTATGTAGTCGACAACGGGCACTGCTCTGTCACTATGTAGTCTACAACATTCACTGCTCTGTCACTATGTAGTCGACAACTGGCACTGCTCTGACACTGTGTAGTCTACAACGGGCACTGCTCTGTCACTATGTAGTCTACAACAGGCACTGCTCTGTCACTATGTAGTCGACAACGGGCACTGCTCTGACACTATATAGTCGACAACGGGCACTGCTCTGTCACTATGGAGTCTACAACGGGCACTGCCCTGTCACTATGTAGTCGACAACGGGCACTGCTCTGTCACTATGTAGTCTACAACATTCACTGCTCTGTCACTATGTAGTCTACAACGGGCACTGCTCTGTCACTATGTAGTCGACTACATTCACTGCCCTATCACTGTGTAGTCGACAACGGGCACTCCTCTGTCACTATGAAGTCGACAACATTCACTGCTCTGTCACTATGTAGTCTACAACGAGCACTGCTCTGTCACAATGTAGTCGACAACGGGCACTGCTCTGTCACTATGTAGTCGACAACGAGCACTGCTCTGTCACAATGTAGTCTACAACGGGAACTGCTCTGTCACTATGTAGTCTACAACGGGAACTGCTCTGTCACTATGTAGCTGACAACATTCACTGCTCTGTCACTATGTAGTCGACAACATTCACTGCTCTGTCACTATGTAGTCGACAACGTGCACAGCTCTGTCACTATGTAGACGACAACGGGCACTGCTCTGTCACTATGTAGTCGACAACTGGCACTGCTCTGTCACTATGTAGTCAACAACGGGAATTGCTCTGTCACGATGTTGTCTACAACGGGAACTGCTCTGTCATTATGTAGTCGACAACGGGCACTGCTCTGTCACTATATAGTCGACAATGCGCACTGATCAGTCACTATGTAGTCTACAACATTCACTGCTCTGTCACTATGTAGTCGACAACTGGCAATACTCTGTCACTATGTAGTCGACAACTGGCACTGCTCTGTCACTATGTAGTCGGCAACGTGCACAGCTCTGTCACTATGTAATCGACAACGGGCACTGCTCTGTCACTATGTAGTTGACAACATTCACTGCTCTGTCACTATTTAGTCGACAACGGGCACTGCTCTGACACTATATAGTCGACAACGGGCACTCTCTGTCACTATGAAGTCGACAACGGGCACTGCTCTGACACTATACAGTAGACAACGGGCACTGCTCTGTCACTATGTAGTCGACAACGGGCACTCCTCTGTCACTATGAAGTCGACAACATTCACTTCTCCATCACGATGTCGTCGACAACGAGCACTACTATGTCACTATGCAGTCGACAACGGTCACCGTTCTGTCACAATGTAGTCGACAACATTCACAGCTCTACCAATATGTAGTCGACAACATTCACTGCTCTGTCACTATGTAATCGACAACAGGCATTGCTCTGTCACAATGTAGTCGACAACGGGTACTGCTCTGTCACTAAGTAGTCGACAACGGGAACTGCTCTGTCACAATGTAGTCGACAACGGGCACTGCTCTGTCACAATGAAGTCGACAACGGGCACTGCTCTGCCACGATGTAGACTACAACGGGCACTACTATGTCACTATGCAGTCGACAACGGTCACTGCTCTGTCACTATGTAGTCTACAACGGGCACTGCACTGACACTGTGTAGTTGACAACATTCACTGCTCTGTCACTATGTAGTCTACAACGGGAACTGCTCTGTCACTATGTTGTCGACAAAATTCACTGCTCTGTCACTATGTAGTCTACAACGGGCACTGCACTGACACTGTGTAGTTGACAACATTCACTGCTCTGTCACTATGTAGTCTACAACAGGAACTGCTCTGTCACTATGTAGTCTACAATGGGCACTGCTCTGTCACGATGTCGTCGACAACGGGCACTACTTTGTCACGATGTCGTCGACAACGGGAATTGCTCTGTCACGATGTTGTCTACAACGGGAACTGCTCTGTCATTATGTAGTCGACAACGGGCACTGCTCTGTCACTATATAGTCGACAATGCGCACTGATCAGTCACTATGTAGTCTACAACATTCACTGCTCTGTCACTATGTAGTCGACAACTGGCAATACTCTGTCACTATGTAGTCGACAACTGGCACAGCTCTGTCACTATGTAGTCGACAACGTGCACTGCTCTGTCACTATGTAGTCAGCAACGTGCACAGCTCTGTCACTATGTAGTCGACAACGGGCACTGCTCTGTCACTATATAGTCGACAATGCGCACTGATCAGTCACTATGTAGTCTACAACATTCACTGCTCTGTCACTATGTAGTCGACAACTGGCAATACTCTGTCACTATGTAGTCGGCAACGTGCACTGCTCTGTCACTATGTAGTCAGCAACGTGCACAGCTCTGTCACTATGCAGTCGACAACGGGCACTGCTCTGTCACTATGTAGTCGACAACGGGCACTGCTCTGTCACTATATAGTCGACAACATTCACTGCTCTGTCACTACGTAGTCGACAACTGGCACTGCTCTGTCACTATGTAGTCGGCAACGTGCACAGCTCTGTCACTAAGTAATCGACAACGGGCACTGCTCTGTCACTATATAGTCGACAACGGGCACTGCTCTGTCACTAAGTAGTCGACAACGGGCACTGCTCTGTCACTATGTAGTCTACAACACTCACTCCTCAGTCACTATGTAATCGACAACGGGCACTGCTCTGTCACTATGTAGTCGACAACGGGCACTCCTCTGTCACTATGTAGTCGACAACGGGCTCTCCTCTGTCACTGTGTAGTTGACAACATTCACAGCTCTGTCACTACGTAGTCTACAACGGGCACTGCTCTGTCACTATGTAGTCGACAACGGGCACTACTCTGCCACTATGTAGTTGACTACATTCACTGCTCTGTTACTATGTAGTCGACAACGGGCACTGCTCTGTCACTATGTAGTTGACTACATTCACTGCTCTGTCACTATGTAGTCTACAACATTCACTGCTCTGTCACTATGTAGTCTACAACGGGAACTGCTCTGTCACTATGTAGTCTACAACGGGAACTGCTCTGTCACTATGTTGTCGACAACATTCACTGCTCTGTCACTATGTAGTTGACAACATTCACTGCTCTGTCACTATGTCGTCTACAACATTCACTGCTCTGTCACTATGTAGTCTACAACATTCACTGCTCTGTCACTATGTAGTCTACAACGGGAACTGCTCTGTCACTATGTAGTCGACAACATTCACTGCTCTGTCACTATGTTGTCGACAACATTCACTGCTCTGTCACTATGTTGTCGACAACATTCATGCTCTGTCACTATGTAGTCGACAACATTCACTGCTCTGTCACTATGTAGTCGACAACATTCACTGCTCTGTCACTATGTAGTTGACAACATTCACTGCTCTGTCACTATGTAGTCTACAACATTCACTGCTCTGTCACTATGTAGTCTACAACGGGAACTGCTCTGTCACTATGTAGTCTACAACGGGAACTGCTCTGTCACTATGTAGTCGACAACATTCACTGCTCTGTCACTATGTTGTCGACAACATTCACTGCTCTGTCACTATGTTGTCGACAACATTCACTGCTCTGTCACTATGTAGTCGACAACATTCACTGCTCTGTCACTATGTAGTCGACAACATTCACTGCTCTGTCACTATGTAGTTGACAACATTCACTGCTCTGTCACTATGTAGTCTACAACATTCACTGCTCTGTCACTATGTAGTCTACAACATTCACTGCTCTGTCACTATGTAGTTGACTACATTCACTGCTCTGTCACTATGTAGTTGACAACATTCACTGCTCTGTCACTATGTAGTCTACAACGGGAACTGCTCTGTCACTATGTAGTCTACAACGGGAACTGCTCTGTCACTATGTTGTCGACAACATTCACTGCTCTGTCACTATGTAGTCGACAACATTCACTGCTCTGTCACTATGTAGTTGACTACATTCACTGCTCTGTCACAATGTAGTCTACAACGGGCACTGCTCTGTCACTATGTAGTCGACAATGGGCACTGCTCTTTCGCTATGTTATCAACAACGGGCACTGCTCTGCCACGATGTATTCGACAACGGGCACTGCTCTGTCACTATGTAGTCTACAACATTCACTTCTCCATCACGATGTCGTCGACAACGAGCACTACTATGTCACTATGCAGTCGACAACGGTCACCGTTCTGTCACAATGTAGTCGACAACATTCACAGCTCTACCAATATGTAGTCGACAACAGGCACTGCTCTGTCACTATGTAGTCGACAACATTCACTGCTCTGTCACTATGTAGTCGACAACGGGCACTGCTCTGTCACTATGTAGTTGACTACATTCACTGCTCTGTCACTATGTAGTTGACAACATTCACTGCTCTGTTACTATGTAGTCGACAACGGGCACTACTCTGCCACTATGTAGTCGACAACATTCACTGCTCTATCACTATGCAGTCGACAACGGGCACTGCTCTGTCACTGTGTAGTTGACAACATTCACTCCTCTGTCACTATGTAATCGACAACGGGCACTGCTCTGTCACTATGCAGTCGACAACGGGCACTGCTCTGTCACTATGTAGTCGACAACGGGCACTACTCTGTCACTATGTAGTCTACAACATTCACTGCTCTGTCACTATGTAGTCGACAACTGGCACTGCTCTGACACTGTGTAGTCTACAACGGGCACTGCTCTGTCACTATGTAGTCTACAACAGGCACTGCTCTGTCACTATGTAGTCGACAACGGGCACTGCTCTGACACTATATAGTCGACAACGGGCACTGCTCTGTCACTATGGAGTCTACAACGGGCACTGCCCTGTCACTATGTAGTCGACAACGGGCACTGCTCTGTCACTATGTAGTCTACAACATTCACTGCTCTGTCACTATGTAGTCGACAACATTCACTGCTCTGCCACTATGTAGTCTACAACGGGCACTCCTCTGTCACTATGAAGTCGACAACATTCACTGCTCTGTCACTATGTAGTCTACAACGAGCACTGCTCTGTCACAATGTAGTCGACAATGGGCACTGCTCTGTCGCTATGTTATCAACAACGGGCACTGCTCTGCCACGATGTATTCGACAACGGGCACTGCTCTGTCACTATGTAGTCTACAACATTCACTTCTCCATCACGATGTCGTCGACAACGAGCACTACTATGTCACTATGCAGTCGACAACGGTCACCGTTCTGTCACAATGTAGTCGACAACATTCACAGCTCTGTCACTATGTAATCGACAACAGGCACTGCTCTGTCACAATGTAATCGACAACGGGCACTGCTCTGTCACTATGTAGTCGACAACGGGAACTGCTCTGTCACAATGTAGTCGACAACGGGCACTGCTCTGCCACGATGTAGACTACAACGGGCACTGCTCTGTCACTATATAGTCGACAACATTCACTGCTCTGTCACTACGTAGTTGACAACTGGCACTGCTCTGTCACTATGTAGTCGACAACGGGCACTGCTCTGTCACTATATAGTCGACAACGGGCACTGCTCTGTCACTATGTAATCGACAACGGGCACTGCTCTGTCACTATGTAGTCTACAACATTAACTGCTCTGTCACTATGTAGTCGACAACATTCACTGCTCTGTCACTATGTAGTCTACAACGGGCACTGCTCTGTCACTATGTAGTCGACTACATTCACTGCCCTGTCACTATGTAGTCGACAACGGGCACTCCTCTGTCACTATGAAGTCGACAACATTCACTGCTCTGTCACTATGTAGTCTACAACGAGCACTGCTCTGTCACAATGTAGTCGACAACGGGCACTGCTCTGTCACTATGTAGTCGACAACGAGCACTGCTCTGTCACAATGTAGTCTACAACGGGAACTGCTCTGTCACTATGTAGTCTACAACGGGAACTGCTCTGTCACTATGTAGCTGACAACATTCACTGCTCTGTCACTATGTAGTCGACAACATTCACTGCTCTGTCACTATGTAGTCGACAACGTGCACAGCTCTGTCACTATGTAGACGACAACGGGCACTGCTCTGTCACTATGTAGTCGACAACTGGCACTGCTCTGTCACTATGTAGTCAACAACGGGAATTGCTCTGTCACGATGTTGTCTACAACGGGAACTGCTCTGTCATTATGTAGTCGACAACGGGCACTGCTCTGTCACTATATAGTCGACAATGCGCACTGATCAGTCACTATGTAGTCTACAACATTCACTGCTCTGTCACTATGTAGTCGACAACTGGCAATACTCTGTCACTATGTAGTCGACAACTGGCACTGCTCTGTCACTATGTAGTCGGCAACGTGCACAGCTCTGTCACTATGTAATCGACAACGGGCACTGCTCTGTCACTGTGTAGTTGACAACATTCACTGCTCTGTCACTAAGTAGTCTACAACGGGAACTGCTCTGTCACTATGTAGCTGACAACATTCACTGCTCTGTCACTATGTAGTCGACAACATTCACTGCTCTGTCACTATGCAGTCGACAACGGGAATTGCTCTGTCACGATGTTGTCTACAACGGGAACTGCTCTGTCATTATGTAGTCGACAACGGGCACTGCTCTGTCACTATATAGTCGACAATGCGCACTGATCAGTCAATATGTAGTCTACAACATTCACTGCTCTGTCACTATGTAGTCGACAACGGGCAATACTCTGTCACTATGTAGTCGACAACTAGCAATACTCTGTCACTATGTAGTCGACAACTGGCACTGCTCTGTCACTATGTAGTCTACAACATTCACTGCTCTGTCACTATGTAATCGACAACGGGCACTGCTCTGTCACTATGTAGTCTACAACGGGAACTGCTCTGTCACTATGTAGCTGACAACATTCACTGCTCTGTCACTATGTAGTCTACAACGGGAACTGCTCTGTCACTATGTAGCTGACAACATTCACTGCTCTGTCACTATGTAGTCGACAACGGGAACTGCTCTGTCACTATGTAGTCTACAACGGGCACTGCTCTGTCACTATGTAGTCGACAACGGGAACTGCTCTGTCACTATGTAGTCTACAACGGGAACTGCTCTGTCACTATGTAGTCGACAACATTCACTGCTCTGTCACTATGTAATCGACAACGTGCACAGCTCTGTCACTATATAATCGACAACGGGCACTGCTCTTACACTATATAGTCGACAACGAGCACTGCTCTGTCACTATGTAGTCTACAACACTCACTCCTCAGTCACTATGTAATCGACAACGGGCACTGCTCTGTCACTATGTAGTCGACAACGGGCACTCCTCTGTCACTATGTAGTCGACAACGGGCTCTCCTCTGTCACTGTGTAGTTGACAACATTCACAGCTCTGTCACTACGTAGTCTACAACGGGCACTGCTCTGTCACTATGTAGTTGACTACATTCACTGCTCTGTCACTATGTAGTCGACAACGGGCACTGCTCTTACACTATATAGTCGACAACGAGCACTGCTCTGTCACTATGTAGTCGACAACGGGCACTGCTCTGACACTATATAGTCGACAACGGGCACTCTCTGTCACTATGAAGTCGACAACGGGCACTGCTCTGACACTATACAGTAGACAACGGGCACTGCTCTCTCACTATGTAGTCGACAACGGGCACTCCTCTGTCACTATGAAGTCGACAACATTCACTGCTCTGTCACTATGTAGTCTACAACGAGCACTGCTCTGTCACAATGTAGTCGACAACGGGCACTGCTCTGTCACTATGTAGTCTACAACATTCACTTCTCCATCACGATGTCGTCGACAACGAGCACTACTATGTCACTATGCAGTCGACAACGGTCACCGTTCTGTCACAATGTAGTCGACAACATTCACAGCTCTACCAATATGTAGTCGACAACATTCACTGCTCTGTCACTATGTAATCGACAACAGGCACTGCTCTGTCACAATGTAGTCGACAACGGGCACTGCTCTATCACAATGTAGTCTACAACGGTCACTGCTCTGTCACTATGCAGTCGACAACGGGCACTGCTCTGTCACTATGCAGTCGACAACAGGCACTGCTCTGTCACTAAGTAGTCGACAACGGGAACTGCTCTGTCACAATGTAGTCGACAACGGGCACTGCTCTGTCACAATGTAGTCGACAACGGGCACTGCTCTGCCACGATGTAGACTACAACGGGCACTACTATGTCACTATGCAGTCGACAACGGTCACTGCTCTGTCACTATGTAGTCTACAACGGGCACTGCACTGACACTGTGTAGTTGACAACATTCACTGCTCTGTCACTATGTAGTCTACAACGGGAACTGCTCTGTCACTATGTTGTCGACAACATTCACTGCTCTGTCACTATGTAGTCTACAACGGGCACTGCACTGACACTGTGTAGTTGACAACATTCACTGCTCTGTCACTATGTAGTCTACAACAGGAACTGCTCTGTCACTATGTAGTCTACAATGGGCACTGCTCTGTCACGATGTCGTCGACAACGGGCACTACTTTGTCACGATGTCGTCGACAACGGGAATTGATCTGTCACGATGTTGTCTACAACGGGAACTGCTCTGTCATTATGTAGTCGACAACGGGCACTGCTCTGTCACTATATAGTCGACAATGCGCACTGATCAGTCATTATGTAGTCTACAACATTCACTGCTCTGTCACTATGTAGTCGACAACTGGCAATACTCTGTCACTATGTAGTCGACAACTGTCACAGCTCTGTCACTATGTAGTCGGCAACGTGCACAGCTCTGTCACTATGCAGTCGACAACGGGCACTGCTCTGTCACTATGTAGTCGACAACGGGCACTGCTCTGTCACTATATAGTCGACAACATTCACTGCTCTGTCACTACGTAGTCGACAACTGGCACTGCTCTGTCACTATGTAGTCGGCAACGTGCACAGCTCTGTCACTAAGTAATCGACAACGGGCACTGCTCTGTCACTATATAGTCGACAACGGGCACTGCTCTGTCACTAAGTATTCGACAACAGGCACTGCTCTGTCACTATGTAGTCTACAACACTCACTCCTCAGTCACTATGTAATCGACAACGGGCACTGCTCTGTCACTATGTAGTCGACCACGGGCACTCCTCTGTCACTATGTAGTCGACAACGGGCTCTCCTCTGTCACTGTGTAGTTGACAACATTCACAGCTCTGTCACTACGTAGTCTACAACGGGCACTGCTCTGTCACTATGTAGTTGACTACATTCACTGCTCTGTCACTATGTAGTCGACAACGGGCACTGCTCTGTCACTATGTAGTCGACAACGGGCACTGATCTGACACTATATAGTCGACAAAAGGCACTGCTCTGTCACTATGTAGTCGACAACGGGCGCTGCTCTGACACTATATAGTCTACATCGGGCACTTCTCTGTCACTATGGAGTCTACAACGGGCACTGCTCTGTCACTATGTAGTCTACAACAGGCACTGCTCTGTCACTATGGAGTCTACAACGGGCACTGCTCTGACACCATATAGTCGACAACGGGCACTGCTCTGTCACTATGTAGTCGACAACGGGCACTGCTCTGACACTATATATTCGACAACGGGCACTGCTCTTACACTATATAGTCGACAACGAGCACTGCTCTGTCACTATGTAGTCGACAACGGGCACTGCTCTGACACTATATAGTCGACAACGGGCACTCTCTGTCACTATGTAGTCGACAACGGGCACTGCTCTGACACTATACAGTCGACAACGGGCACTGCTCTGTCACTTTGTAGTCGACAACGGGCACTGCTCTGACACTATATAGTCGACAACGGTCACTGCTCTGTCACAATGTAGTCGACAATGGGCACTGCTCTTTCGCTATGTTATCAACAACGGGCACTGCTCTGCCACGATGTATTCGACAACGGGCACTGCTCTGTCACTATGTAGTCTACAACATTCACTTCTCCATCACGATGTCGTCGACAACGAGCACTACTATGTCACTATGCAGTCGACAACGGTCACCGTTCTGTCACAATGTAGTCGACAACATTCACAGCTCTACCAATATGTAGTCGACAACATTTACTGCTCTGTCACTATGTAATCGACAACAGGCACTGCTCTGTCACAATGTAGTCGACAACGGGCACTGCTCTGTCACAATGTAGTCGACAACGGGCACTGCTCTATCACTATGCAGTCGACAACATTCACTGCTCTCTCACTATGTAGTTGACAACATTCACTGCTCTGTCACTATGTAGTCTACAACGGGCACTGCTCTGTCACTATGTAGTCGACAACGGGCACTGCTCTGTCACTATGTAGTCTACAACATTCACTGCTCTGTCACTATGTAGTTGACAACATTCACTGCTCTGTCACTATGTAGTCGACAACGGGCACTACTCTGCCACTATGTAGTCGACAACATTCACTGCTCTATCACTATGCAGTCGACAACGGGCACTGCTCTGTCACTGTGTAGTTGACAACATTCACTCCTCTGTCACTATGTAATCGACAACGGGCACTGCTCTGTCACTATGCAGTCGACAACGGGCACTGCTCTGTCACTATGTAGATGACTACATTCACTGCTCTGTCACTATGTAGTCGACAACGGGCACTGCTCTGTCACTATGTAGTCTACAACATTCACTGCTCTGTCACTATGTAGTCGACAACTGGCACTGCTCTGTCACTATGTAGTCGACAACGGGCACTGCTCTGACACTATGTAGTTGACTACATTCACTGCTCTGTCACTATGTAGTCGACAACGGGCACTGCTCTGTCACTATGTAGTCTATAACATTCACTGCTCTGTCACTATGTAGTCGACAACTGGCACTGCTCTGTCACTATGTAGTCAACAACTGGCACTGCTCTGACACTGTGTAGTCTACAACGGGAACTGCTCTGTCACTATGTAGTCAGCAACGTGCACAGCTCTGTCACTATGTAGTCTACAACAGGCACTGCTCTGTCACAATGTAGTCGGCAACATGCACAGCTCTGTTACTATGTAGCTGACAACATTCACTGCTCTGTTACTATGTAGTCTACAACAGGCACTGCTCTGTCACTATGTAGTCGACAACGGGCACTACTCTGCCACTATGTAGTCGACAAAATTCACTGCTCTATCACTATGCAGTCGACAACGGGCACTGCTCTGTCACTGTGTAGTTGACAACATTCACTCCTCTGTCACTATGTAATCGACAACGGGCACTGCTCTGTCACTATGTAGTTGACAACGGGCACTGCTCTGTCACTATGTAGTTGACTACATTCACTGCTCTGTCACTATGTAGTCGACAACGGGCACTGCTCTGTCACTATGTAGTTGACAACGGGCACTGCTCTGTCACTATGTCGTTGACTACATTCACTGCTCTGTCACTATGTAGTCTACAACGGGCACTGCTCTGTCACTATGTAGTCGACAACGGGCACTGCTCGGTCACTATGTAGTCGACAACATTCACTGCTCTATCACTATGAAGTCGACAACGGGCACTGCTCTGTCACTATGTAGTCGACAACGGGCACTGCTCTGTCACTATGTAGTTGACAACATTCACTGCTCTGTCACTATGTAGTTGACAACATTCACTGCTCTGTTACTATGTAGTCGACAACGGGCACTACTCTGCCACTATGTAGTCGACAACATTCACTGCTCTATCACTATGAAGTCGACAACGGGCACTGCTCTGTCACTATGTAGTTGACTACATTCACTGCTCTGTCACTATGTCGTTGACTACATTCACTGCCCTGTCACTATGTAGTCTACAACGGGCACTGCTCTGTCACTATGTAGTTGACAACGGGCACTGCTCTGTCACTATGTAGTTGACAACGGGCACTGCTCTGTCACTATGTAGTCGACAACGGGCACTGCTCTGTCACTGTGTAGTTGACAACATTCACTCCTCTGTCACTATGTAATCGACAACGGGCACTGCTCTGTCACTATGCAGTCGACAACGGGCACTGCTCTGTCACTATGTAGTTGACTACATTCACTGCTCTGTCACTATGTAGTCGACAACGGGCACTGCTCTGTCACTATGTAGTCTACAACATTCACTGCTCTGTCACTATGTAGTCGACAACGGGCACTGCTCTGACACTATATAGTCGACAACGGGTACTGCTCTGTCACTATGGAGTCTACAACGGGCACTGCCCTGTCACTATGTAGTCGACAACGGGCACTGCTCTGTCACTATGTAGTCGACAGCATTCACTGCTCTGCCACTATGTAGTCTACAACGGGCACTCCTCTGTCACTATGAAGTCGACAACATTCACTGCTCTGTCACTATGTAGTCTACAACGAGCACTGCTCTGTCACAATGTAGTCGACAATGGGCACTGCTCTGTCGCTATGTTATCAACAACGGGCACTGCTCTGCCACGATGTATTCGACAACGGGCACTGCTCTGTCACTATGCAGTCGACAACGGTCACCGTTCTGTCACAATGTAGTCGACATCATTCACAGCTCTGTCACTATGTAATCGACAACAGGCACTGCTCTGTCACAATGTAATCGACAACGGGCACTGCTCTGTCACTAAGTAGTCGACAACGGGAACTGCTCTGTCACAATGTAGTCGACAACGGGCACTGCTCTGCCACGATGTAGACTACAACGGGCACTGCTCTGTCACTATATAGTCGACAACATTCACTGCTCTGTCACTACGTAGTTGACAACTGGCACTGCTCTGTCACTATGTAGTCGACAACGGGCACTGCTCTGTCACTATATAGTCGACAACGGGCACTGCTCTGTCACTATGTAATCGACAACGGGCACTGCTCTGTCACTATGTAGTCTACAACATTAACTGCTCTGTCACTATGTAGTCGACAACATTCACTGCTCTGTCACTATGTAGTCTACAACGGGCACTGCTCTGTCACTATGTAGTCGACTACATTCACTGCCCTGTCACTATGTAGTCGACAACGGGCACTCCTCTGTCACTATGAAGTCGACAACATTCACTGCTCTGTCACTATGTAGTCTACAACGAGCACTGCTCTGTCACAATGTAGTCGACAACGGGCACTGCTCTGTCACTATGTTATCGACAACGAGCACTGCTCTGTCACAATGTAGTCTACAACGGGAACTGCTCTGTCACTATGTAGTCTACAACGGGAACTGCTCTGTCACTATGTAGTCGACAACATTCACTGCTCTGTCACTATGTAGTCGACAACGTGCACAGCTCTGTCACTATGTAGACGACAACGGGCACTGCTCTGTCACTATGTAGTCGACAACTGGCACTGCTCTGTCACTATGTAGTCAACAACGGGAATTGCTCTGTCACGATGTTGTCTACAACGGGAACTGCTTTGTCATTATGTAGTCGACAACGGGCACTGCTCTGTCACTATATAGTCGACAATGCGCACTGATCAGTCACTATGTAGTCTACAACATTCACTGCTCTGTCACTATGTAGTCGACAACTGGCAATACTCTGTCACTATGTAGTCGACAACTGGCACTGCTCTGTCACTATGTAGTCGGCAACGTGCACAGCTCTGTCACTATGTAATCGACAACGGGCACTGCTCTGTCACTATGTAGTTGACAACATTCACTGCTCTGTCACTAAGTAGTCTACAACGGGAACTGCTCTGTCACTATGTAGCTGACAACATTCACTGCTCTGTCACTATGTAGTCGACAACATTCACTGCTCTGTCACTATGCAGTCGACAACGGGAATTGCTCTGTCACGATGTTGTCTACAACGGGAACTGCTCTGTCATTATGTAGTCGACAACGGGCACTGCTCTGTCACTATATAGTCGACAATGCGCACTGATCAGTCACTATGTAGTCTACAACATTCACTGCTCTGTCACTATGTAGTCGACAACGGGCAATACTCTGTCACTATGTAGTCGACAACTAGCAATACTCTGTCACTATATAGTCGACAACTGGCACTGCTCTGTCACTATGTAGTCTACAACATTCACTGCTCTGTCACTATGTAATCGACAACGGGCACTGCTCTGTCACCATGTAGTCTACAACGGGAACTGCTCTGTCACTATGTAGCTGACAACATTCACTGCTCTGTCACTATGTAGTCTACAACGGGAACTGCTCTGTCACTATGTAGCTGACAACATTCACTGCTCTGTCACTATGTAGTCGACAACGGGAACTGCTCTGTCACTATGTAGTTGACAACATTCACTGCTCTGTCACTATGTAGTCTACAACGGGAACTGCTCTGTCACTATGTAGTCTACAACGGGAACTGCTCTGTCACTGTGTAGTTGACAACATTCACAGCTCTGTCACTACGTAGTCTACAACGGGCACTGCTCTGTCACTATGTAGTTGACTACATTCACTGCTCTGTCACTATGTAGTCGACAACGGGCACTGCTCTGTCACTATGTAGTCGACAACGGGCACTGCTCTGACACTATATAGTCGACAAAAGGCACTGCTCTGTCACTATGTAGTCGACAACGGGCGCTGCTCTGACACTATATAGTCTACATCGGGCACTTCTCTGTCACTATGGAGTCTACAACGGGCACTGCTCTGTCACTATGTAGTCTACAACAGGCACTGCTCTGTCACTATGGAGTCTACAACGGGCACTGCTCTGACACCATATAGTCGACAACGGGCACTGCTCTGTCACATGTAGTCGACAACGGGCACTGCTCTGACACTATATAGTCGACAACGGGCACTGCTCTTACACTATATAGTCGACAACGAGCACTGCTCTGTCACTATGTAGTCGACAACGGGCACTGCTCTGACACTATATAGTCGACAACGGGCACTCTCTGTCACTATGTAGTCGACAACGGGCACTGCTCTGACACTATACAGTCGACAACGGGCACTGCTCTGTCACTTTGTAGTCGACAACGGGCACTGCTCTGACACTATATAGTCGACAACGGTCACTGCTCTGTCACAATGTAGTCGACAATGGGCACTGCTCTTTCGCTATGTTATCAACAACGGGCACTGCTCTGCCACGATGTATTCGACAACGGGCACTGCTCTGTCACTATGTAGTCTACAACATTCACTTCTCCATCACGATGTCGTCGACAACGAGCACTACTATGTCACTATGCAGTCGACAACGGTCACCGTTCTGTCACAATGTAGTCGACAACATTCACAGCTCTACCAATATGTAGTCGACAACATTCACTGCTCTGTCACTATGTAATCGACAATAGGCACTGCTCTGTCACAATGTAGTCGACAACGGGCACTGCTCTGTCACAATGTAGTCGACAACGGGCACTGCTCTATCACTATGCAGT